>NW_007735505.1:27440-30103 GCF_000696425.1 Galeopterus variegatus | reverse complement strand
TAGCCACAGTCTGCAGTCTTGGAGTCACAATTTTGAGTAACTCTTCCGATCACAGAGCCTTCCTGAGAGGAGTACTGTGGAAAAGAGAAAACTGCCAACATGTTCATGTGGCTTTAAAATATTAATTAGAACTTTGACATTATTGAGACATAACAATGCTTTACAAATGGAGAAAGGAGAGACAAGAAATATTAAGTGTTTTGCCTTAAGCCTCAGTGCTATTTAATCAATAGAATTAGAACTAAAATCTCTTGACTCATTAACTAAAAAATTATCTTTTGTGAAATTTGCATTTAATTATTTTCAAAATCATTGCAAGTTCTTTTACCCCATACATTTTTCACTTTTGATTTTTTAATGAATACCTCAGCTAGCAGGAGGTATAGTTTCTAGTAGTATTCTCAGGAAGTATAATTAAATGGCATATTTTCTGAATGTTAACATTTCTTTCTCCCATATTTTACATGAATAGCTGAATATAGATTTCTTTTAGCTTCTGTCTTTCAAAATTCTGTACATATTGCTTCATACATCTGTGGCTTTTAATCATTCTGACTGTTATTATTTTGTAGGTATGATGTTTTTACTAACCCGGTATTTGAAAAAAAATATTTTTCTTTTCTCTCAGAATCAAAAATTTCCCCAAGCCATAAATTGTTGTTGTTACCATGGTATTAATTTTTAATCTGCACATTAATACTTTTCATTGGCTCAGGAAAAAAAAAGTCTTGAGTATATTTTTGAACGATGTTTCTTGTCCAATTGTCCTAGTAATGTATCACTTCATTACTACTTATTTATTTGTTGTTTTTCTTTATATTCAAGAGGAGTCTTTTCTAAGTTTTCCTTCACTTCATTCATACCTTTTTGTTCTCTTTTACTCATGTCTTTTGCTCTTATGGATGATGATTTTAAATTTGTTATGCTATCTCCTGTCATCCTTTTCTTAATTCCTTCTAAATAGATTCTTTAATTTCAGCTCCTTGTTATCTCCTTATAGTTTCTCCAATTTCTTTTGATAATATTCTATTGCATCATTTTTCAGGATGTCAGGCATGTATCTTCTCTAATTTGCATTGGTTTTCTTTAGCACATTATTCTCAGTCATATGCTCTTCAGAGACGCATTCTTTGGTGGGAACATCTGGACAATATGTTATTTATTTTTTGTTTATTGTAGTTTTAGACCCAGCACAGTTCTTGTTTTCTATTTACTCATCCTTGACTAGCATGAGATCTGTTCAGCATCCGGCAGCACACGGCCTGGTGGTGTATCCCTAGCTCTTATTGTTGATGCAAAAATGAAAAGCTTCTCCCCTTCAGCTCCATAGAGGCCAAGAAAAGACATCCCTTTCAGCCCCCTGAAGCTTCTCTGAAAAATCACCTGTTAAACACAGATTAATATGAAAAAAAATGCATGTCAAGTTTTATTTGATCATAGTTTTATGTGACATGGGAGCCTTTAGAATGAAGAACCAAAGATACAGGGAAAATTGTCCATATTTATGCTTAGGTTCTATGATGCAGACACAGCCATGTTAGAAGTGTGATTGGACAAGAAAAGTATGATCTAAGGCTCATAGACTGAGTGGAGAAACCCAGCAAGGCCTGTCTGTTCAGATTCTTCTTGGCCTCTCTGTGCTGCATTCCTTCCTCTAGAGTATGAGGCAGGATCCTTTCTGGAATGGGGGTCTTATGACCTACAATCCGACCAAATAGGTCAGAGAATTACTTTTTGGCCAGCTCCAAGACAGGTGCAGAAGGAAAGATTAGAATACATCTATGACCCTCCTTAAGGAAGACGGATTCTAGTTTCTACAGTTTGCCTCAGAGGAGAATGAGGTTGAGAGACAGGAGGGCAGGAGAAGGTCAGAGGAAAACTTTGCTTTTGAGGCTGATTCTGAGACCTTCGCTTTGGGGTGTCACTTTCTGGGCTTCAACAGCTCCATCTCCTAAGGTAAGGCTGTTATGCCCAGTAGCTGTCCATTCATGTTAGTTGTCTGGTGGATCTTATCCAGTTTGAATTTTCTAGTCCTCTGATTTGTCTTTTATAGGCAGGGATAGGTGTTCACTGTCCAGCGTGAAGTGCTCCGGATGATCTGAACTCCATCCTTAGTTGTAATGCCTTCATTAGCCCTTAACCATCATAGGACAGTGTAACTACATTTATTCCTTTCTATTTTTTAATCTGTGTTGTATATTAAGAAAGAATATCTTCTCAACATGGGGGAAGGAAGAAGAGGGATAATTTAAGATTCACTTCCTTCTCTCCATTGACTTATTTATTTAGTCATTTACAACAGTATGGTCTCAGTATGCTTATTTCATATTTGGGTTAAATGATGATACTATGTTATTTATTTTGCTGCTCAGAGTGTTCTACCCTTACCCATTGGGAGCTCTTTCTGAAAAGCTCCTGTGTCCCTTTGCTATATTTCAAACCTTCCATGGGTTTTTTGGTTTGTTTGTTTTGGGGGTTTTTGTTTGTTTTTTGAGCACTTTTTAACTTTCTGGCTCTACAAATTTCCTAAGGCTCATCTCATATATTTTCTTACCCAGTCCTAAAATCAGCCATTTCTCCAAGGAACCCAGTTTTCTTTTATTGTAGAATGGTATTTGGAAAGCAAGATATGGGTGCTGGGTATAATCTTTTGTTAAAAAAAA
>NW_007735505.1:24441-26998 GCF_000696425.1 Galeopterus variegatus | reverse complement strand
TGTAGAATGGTATTTGGAAAGCAAGATATGGGTGCTGGGTATAATCTTTTGTTAAAAAAAAATATTGGTAATGAACTGAACTGATGCTTACTGTAATGAGTATCTGAAACTCAAGTCAGTTCAAACTCATAGTTTGTTTTGCTTTTCTGCTATACTAGTCAATGCTATGTCTTCACAGAGCAAACATGATGGGAGGTATGGCTTCTGGCTTATCAGTCTCCAACTTGATATTTTTTATTACATCTAATTCAATTTTTAGTACTTCCTATTGTGAGAAGTTATTTTAACTAAATAACAAATTTAAAATATTTATACAAACTGAAATTAAAGAGTCTCAATCTTTACTTTAAAACTTTAAACCAACTTTCATTTATAAAATGCATTTATTTAAAATTACTTTCTTCCATAGTTTTTAAATAAATGATCAGAAACAAGCTTTGCACTGTAAGGGAAAGACTATGTCTTTTTTGTTTGTTTTTGAGTGTGTTTTTTGTTTTGTTTTGTTTGTTTTCTTTAGCTTTATTTTGTTTTGGCATTTATAACGTGACAACTGTCACAAAAAATAATAAAATAACACAGCACGGCATTGTTGGTATTTCTTATAAAACCAGTAACGAAACAACTAATGGAATTACACGATAAATCATAGGCTCTGGAGAAGGGAATTAAAGTGAAATTAGTACAGAAAAAAACTACTTTCACATGAACTTTAGAAGTATATGTGGAGTGAAATTTTAAGGAAAACCATACTGTGTTTGGAACTTGGTAATATCAGTTCTGAATCCACAGGCTGTGAACTTGGGCCAGTTACTTAACAGATCTGACCTACAGTTTCTTACTAAATACTGAAGAGAATTTCCCACTCAGCTCACTTGCCAGCGTTCTTGTGAGATCAAATAACATAATGCACATGAGGGTTATTTTTAAATTGCAAAATGCTATGCAAATGTAAATTGCTTTTGTTAGTCTTAATGAATATGCATCATGACATTGTAAATAAGAACTGGAATTCTTAGACTGAAAGGGAAAGCATAGATAAAGCAGTGATTTTAATAATATATCCACAAAACTTACAGTTCATTTTTTAAAAAATCCTAATGGCTAGCACAGTCCGACTTCTATCCAAGTCAGTAAATGCTTGAATAAAAGTGAAGAACATCAAAAATAGGATTCTTTTCTTTCTGTTTCTACTGCTGGTGGCCTCATTCAGCGTGACCTACTTTGATGGGCTTTGAACTAAGCAGCTTCTCTTTGTATTCTAACCAATTAGCCTCTTCTAAGGCCCTACTATTGATCTGCAATAACCAATGTCTCCTTATTGCTATAGAAAAAATTCTCAATTTTTCAACATAGTATTAAAGCATCTACCTTACCTTTCAATATCTATATCCACTCTTCCATCTCAGAAGAGTTATGCCACAACTAAAATTGATTACTATTTTTTTTGATGAATATACACTGCTTTTTCATGCTTCAGCTTACAAGTGATAGGTGGTAGTTATCATGAACAAGCAGCAAGTATTTGTTTACCTTTTGCTAAATAGCATTACATTGGCAACTGTACATGAAAGAAAAGGAAAGAAAGATCAAGTACATATTTTCAAATTACTAACACTAGTATTCAACCGATGAGAATTATTCAGAAGGAACAAAAAATTATAGGCTATTTAAATAAATTATTGGTTTAGATTATCAGACTTATTGGAAATTTAAAGAAAGATTGCTGAGTATTGAGAAGATTTAGAGAGTAAACAGGACTTGAGTTGGCTCGTGATTGGTGACAGGGCTGTATCTGTGTGTCATCTGCATACAAGTGAACATTCTGATTCAGAACAAGAATTGGAAAATATCTAAAGGGCAAAATTATTATGGTGATAAATATCCCACCGTCTTTCATTTATTTATGTATTATTCATTCATTAATTCAACAAATAATTATTGAACAACTACTATGTACCAAGCACTTTCCCACCCACTGGGGATAAAGCAGAAAACAAAACAAGACTTTGTTATCAAGGTGCTTGCATTTTTGTGACAGCAGACTGACCAAAACAGAGAAGCAGAAAGACACACTAGGTAGCGGTCAACATCATAAAGAGAAATGAATGCCAGCATGGTGATGGACAGAGTTGGGACAGGATGGTAGCTGCTTCACACAGGGAGGTCAGAGAAGGCCTTCCTGGTGAGTGTATGTCTAGAAGAAACCTGTGTACTTGTGGAGGGAGCCTGCACACGCAGGAGAAGGCCAGTCTAGAGGGCAGGAAGTGCCAATTCCCTGAGGCAGGAGAATGCTTGAAGAGTTCTGGAACAATCACCAGACTTTGTAGCCACACAGAGAGAGCAATGAAAAACAGGATGGAGAGATGAGGTTAGAGAGGTAGAAGAGAACACAATCATTGAGGGTTTTAAAGCCAGCAGGTGGACTTTGGATGCTTTTTGGGGAAAGACAAGATGTTAGAATTGGCTGGGAGCAGACAGGTAACGTGACCCGAACTAGGTTTAAATCAATTACTCTGCATCTTGCTGAGAATAGACCATAGGAGGGACAAGAAGGAAA
>NW_007735505.1:21989-23059 GCF_000696425.1 Galeopterus variegatus | reverse complement strand
AAAAAAAAAAAAGATTAAACAGAATGCAGAGTCTAAAAAATATAAGTATGGACAATAGAAGCAGAGTAGTTTACCAATTCAAATGGACGTGAACTATGCCAAGCAAATTAAGACAACAATGCTTGCTAGGATATAGACCTCAGGAAAATGTCAGTGGCTCAGTGTCCGGGCAGAGGGGAGTGCACAGACAGACTGATGCCTCCATGCGGTGAACTGAGGGATGCGTGTTCAGGAACCAGGATTTAGTGATGTGAAAACAGTTGTCAGAGGATGGAGCCTAGAGAAGCTTAACATTTGCCCATTTCAAGAGCTGAGAAAAATGTTCATCCTGTTGTCATTGAGCACATAGGAATCAGCCTCAACATATTTGAAGGGAAAAAAAANTATTCTTCCTACCTTATTCACCTAATTAAATCATTCTCATCTTTTACATTGTATTTCTCCAAAGAAGCTCTCTCCAATCTACCCAACCATGACAAATTCTGTTCGTATGTTGAACACACACTTCAGAGCAGTGGTTGTAGTTGTAATTTTGCATTTATTCATGTGACTCTTTGATTATTATTCGTCTCTCCAGCCAGACTGTGAGTGCAATGAGGGAAAGAACCATGTGGTTTTCCTGTTCACCATTAACCACATCAATACCTAATATAGTATCTATATTTGTTGAGAAAGAAGAAATTAATGTCAAGAAGTTGAACCAGAGTCTTATGCAAAGAGAACTGTATTTGGCATGAAGATACATGGATTAGTATCAGTATTTCCTGTTAAAACTGAAGAGCTTTTGTTTCTTCATGTATCCAATTCAGAATTTTGAAATAACTGGGATAACAGACTGTAAGTTTTCCCCAAGCTCTAAAATTTAAGACAAATAGTATTGTTGCTGACAACACTAATTTTCTCTTTTAATTATGATGTAATATCTGTATAATTAAAATGACTTTCTTGTTTTACGATTAAACAGGGGCCAGCCCAGTGGTGCACTCGGTAGAGTGCGGCGCTTGGGAGAGCAGCAGCGCTCCCGCCGAGGGTTCAGATCCCATATAGAGACCGGTCCGCTCACTGGCTGA
>NW_007735505.1:19410-20064 GCF_000696425.1 Galeopterus variegatus | reverse complement strand
AGGCTAATCACAATCGTAATCTCAGATTTTATGGTTAGTAGCACCAGGTTTCAAACAAACCCAAACTCACATTGCTTGCATTGGAGTTTCTTTCTCTATTTGCTCCAATATCTGGGCTTCCTGACTAGTCACGGTTGGAAATTCTGCAGCATAACCCCAGAAACAATGCCAGTGACATTACTTATATCCCAAGAGAAAGAATCTCTTTTGAATAATGCACATACTCTTTTGACCTGCCCTCCATTTCCTTTTTTTCTCTCTTTTTAAAGCCATGAAATTATTTCAATTCTATCAAATTTCCTGAGAAATGAAAACTCAATGAAGTTTTCCATCTGGCAGGATAACATTTTGAACCATTAGGCAACAAACCCTATTTAGTTTCCAAACATGCACTATTCACTGTTGTCATTGATACTTTCCTATTGATAATGATAGTATTAGCCACATGAAACTTAATATTATTTAGTACAATAAGGCAGAATAAGGGAAGGAAATGACTTTAGCTAGAGGGCAAGGAGGGCTTCCTGTGTTTTTTAATAGCCAGGAGAAAGCATATGGCACCCATATTATTGAATCTAGCAGGAGGCATTTTCCTTGATTGTATTCTCTGTATCATTTCAGAACATCACTTGTCATGAACCTATGATTTAGACA
>NW_007735505.1:17134-17632 GCF_000696425.1 Galeopterus variegatus | reverse complement strand
AACCTGAAGCAACAGGCTGAGGATTTTCTTTTCATTTTCTGCCATCAGCAGTTGTGTATGGCTAGAGAATTAAGGGACCACAGCATTCGCCTTTACAAATATTATTTTATAAAAAGTTTATTGCTCTACTCTTAATAATTGATAGAAGACTAGACAGAAAATCAGCAAGTAAATAGAACTTAACAACACAATCAAGTAACAGAATCTCATTTACACATACAGAATATTTTACCCAACTATATATATAATATACTCCACCCAAATACACCTATATGTGTGTGCATGTGTGTGTATATATATTCATACAAAATTCACCCAGATAGGTCATAGAATGGTCCATAAAACAAATCTCAATGATTTTTTAAAAATTGAAATCTTAGGTAGTATTTTCTCTGATCATAATGGAATAGAACTAAAGTTCAACAGCAGAAAGACAACAGAAAAAATCTCTTAAAACTTGGAAATTAGGGCCGGCCCGGTGGCACACTGCTACAGTGC
>NW_007735505.1:15665-16835 GCF_000696425.1 Galeopterus variegatus | reverse complement strand
GGTTTAAATCAATTACTCTGCATCTTGCTGAGAATAGACCATAGGAGGGACAAGAAGGAAACAGAGAGCAGTGAGGATGATGCAGTATGTTCAGGAGAGGGAAGGTGAGTCTGGCCTGGGGCAGTAGCAGCAGAGAAGGTGAGACCTGCCCTGCAGTGGTTTTTCCATTGCATTTGGCATAAAACAAAACTCCCTAGCTTGGCTGAAAGGCTTTTGCAATGCGAACACTGCGTTTGCCTTCTCTTCTGTTCCTGTCACTCTCCAGACTCATTTTTTCTTTCTAGTTTTTCAGCACAGGGTCTTTGTATGTGTTATTTCCTCTGCTATAAATATTCTTCCTACCTTATTCACCTAATTAAATCATTCTCATCTTTTACATTGTATTTCTCCANCATGTTATGCCTGTGTGTGTTTGGGAATGACGGTGATGATATTGAACATGGGAACAAATCAGTATTCGTTCTGAACACAACTTTGACAAGTGCCAGGGCAATGAAGGCAATAAGAAGAAAAATGCTTGAGAATACACCCATGTTTCATTTAGAAAATAGAATTTTAATCAATGCATGTAACTATACCCTAAGATATTTGATAGTGTTATAGACTGAATTGTGTCTTCTCAAAATTCATTTGTTGAAACCCCAATGTGACTATATTTGGAGGTAGAGGCTTTAAGGAAGTAAAGTTAAATAAGGCAGTAAAGGTGGGGCCCTAATCTGATAGGACCAGTGTCCTTATAAAAAGAGGAAGAGACACCAGAAAAGCATACAGAGGAAATGCCATGTGAGGACGCTGCGAGAAGGAGGTGTCTGCAAGCTGAGGAGAAAGGCCTAACCAGACCCTGTTGGCACCTTGATCTTGGATTTCCAGCCTCTAGAGCAGGGAGAAAATAAATTTCTGCTGTTTAAAGCCACATTATTTTCTTATGGCAGCCCAAACTGACTAATGCAGGTAGAAACAAAATTTTTCTTTGCTCATATAGATATATGAAATTCTCATATCATCAATATCTGTTCCCTCCAATACTACCTGAAGAACTCATTGGAAACACCTGGAACATGATACTGGGATCTCTCATTTTGAGAAATAAGGTGAGGGTGTGTGAGGAAACAGGAGCAAGGAAATTAAAGGTACATACATGTGTGTCATGTGTCACACTTGAGTGATAAG
>NW_007735505.1:12879-14108 GCF_000696425.1 Galeopterus variegatus | reverse complement strand
CTTGATTGTATTCTCTGTATCATTTCAGAACATCACTTGTCATGAACCTATGATTTAGACATAGGGCATTTTGAATCCAAAAGGGCAGGAAATAATAAAGCAAAAGCTATGGATAATAATCCAACTGATTAGTGTAATAAACAGGAATATAAAAAAACAAAGTCTAGAGAGTAGTGGCAAACTGCTTATTCGCTTTAGTACATAAGGGGTGCATTATGACTGGGTAGCAGAATTTGTAGGGCAGGGGCTTCCTTAGTGTTTACTAGCATAGGTCTCCCATAAAATACTTCTGCTTTGAAGCAGATATAAGGTAAGCTGAAAACTCTACAGAAGAGAGATCTCTAAGGTTCTAGAGAGTAGATCAGGTTCTAGCAAATGGATAGACTCCTCTCCCATCACAGCACTAAGAGGCGGTTCAGGAGACCAGGCAGAAACTCGGTAAGAAGTGCTAGACAAGCACAGCTGGGTTTAGAAGAGTGTAGCATCCAGGCAGACTTGTGGACTCTCATGACCTAAATTTAAGTTTGTAAGACACATTCTGAATATCTTCTACTGGTAGACTTCAGTGTTTTTAAAATATTAACAAGCATAAGAATCCCTTTGGAAATCTGAAAATGTAAAAGTTCTGATTCGGTAATTCCAGGATTAGCCCTGAAATTCTGCATTTTGAACAGGTTCCCAGGTGATGATGAGACCATAGAACATACTTTGAGAAGCAAGGCCTTAGAAGTTTATTATTTGTTTTAATTAAAAATTTTGAATTTATTGTGTGTGTGTGTTGCTAAATAGGTCAGAGGAAACATTTAAAGACTGCTCAAAAGAAGATTTGCACACCTCATGTGGGGTGAATTGAATATTCAGTAGGTCTTACTTAAGTGGAGCCTAGGAATCTGGTTTGCTTATTTTGGATTTTAAGTATCCTGTGTGATTATGAAGTTCAGACTTAGCGTTACATTCCAAGGCTCTGAATGAACCTGAAGCAACAGGCTGAGGATTTTCTTTTCATTTTCTGCCATCAGCAGTTGTGTATGGTTAGAGAATTAAGGGACCACAGCATTCGCTTTTACAAATATTATTTTATAAAAAGTTTATTGCTCTACTCTTAATAATTGATAGAAGACTAGACAGAAAATCAGCAAGTAAATAGAACTTAATAACACAATCAAGCAACAGAATCTCATTTACACATACAGAATATTTTACCCAACTATATATATAATATACTCCAC
>NW_007735505.1:0-12133 GCF_000696425.1 Galeopterus variegatus | reverse complement strand
CTGAGGGTTGCGATCCGTTGCCGGACACGAAAAAAGACAAAAAGGAAAAAAAAAAAACTTGGAAATTAAACAATACATTTCTAAATAATCCATGGTTCAAAAGTAAATCTAAAGAAAGTTTAAAAAAGTATATTTTGCTGAATGAAAATACAAAGTACAAAAATAAATGGAAGTAGCTAAAGCAATGATGAGAAAGGAATTTAAAGTACTAAATACTTACTTTAGAAAAGAGGAGGTGTTTTGAGTCAATATTCTGAATTTGTATCATAAACAGCAAAGCAAGCAGAAGAAAGGAAATAATAAAGATATACAGAATTCAATGAAATTGAAGATAGGAAAACAATAGAGAAAAATCAGTTAAAAAGCTTGTTCTTCCCCAAAATCAAAAAAATTGATAAAAACTCTAGCAAGGCTGACACAGATAAAAAGAGATGACAAAAATCTCCAATGTCAGGAATGAAACAGGGAATATCACTACTGATCCGGAAGCCATTAGAAATTAATAAGGGAATGAACAACTCTATGCTGATAAATTTGACAAATTAGAAGAAATGGGTCAATTCCTTGAAAACCACCTAACAATACACAAACAAAATGAAAAAGACAAGACCTTCATAATTATTGAATTGAATTCAATTCAGTTCAATAATTATTGAATTCAATTCAATTATAAAAATTGAATTCATAATTTAAAATCTCCTGAAAATAAATTCCAGGCCAAGAGGGTTTTGCTGAGGAAAACTATCAAATATATACAGAACTCACACTCTTTTTAAACAATCTCTTCCATAAAATAGAAGAGGAGAGAACACTTACCAACTAATTTCATGTCATGAATTTTACTCTGATGCTAAACTTAACAAAACTTTATAAAATAAATTTTAAAAACCCAAATATCTCTCCTGAACTTAGACATAACAATGCTCATCAAAATATTGGCAGCTGAATCCAGAAATGGATAAAAATAACTACACAAAATGACCAAGTGGGATATACTAAGCTGGTTAAACATTCTAAAATGAATCAGCGTGGTCCACCATATCAACAGACTAAAGTAGAAAAATTATATGATTGTATCAATTATTGCGGAAAAAGCATGTGACAAAATCCCAGTACCTATCCATTACAAAAACTCTCAGAAATTAGAAATTGAAGAGAACTTTCTCAACAATATAAAGAGCATCTACAAAAAGTCTACAGTTTATGTCATACTTAACAGTGAATGACTGAATGCTTACCATCGAATATTGGCAATAAGGCAGTATATTAGTTTCTTATTGAGGTGATACAAATTACCACAAATTTAGTGGCTTAAAACAACCTATTTTTATTATCTTACTGTTCTGGAGTTCCAAAGCATGAAATCAGTTTCATTGGGCTAAAATCAAGGGTTCAGCAGGGCTGGTTTCAATTTCTTGGCCTCTTTCAACTTTTAGAGATCACCTGAATTCCTCGGCCCATAACCTTTCCTACAACTACCCAGCCAGCAATGGTTTGTCAAGTGTTTCTCATGCTTAATCACTCTGACATTTTTTTTTCCATAGTCAAATCTCTCTCTGCCTCTTTGTTATAGAGACCTTGTAATTACCTTGGCTATGCAAAATAGTCTAGAATAATCTCCCCATCTCAAGATCCTCAAGTTAATCACATGTGAAAATTCCTTTTACCAAATAAAGTAACATGTTCACATGTTCTCGGGAGTCAGACTTTGATAACTTGGGGAGATGTAGGGTGGGAGAGGGTGGGTATTATTCAACCTACCACAACAAGGATGTCTGCTCTTACCATTCTGATTCAGTACAGTATAAGAGATTCTAGTCACTTAAATAAAGCAAGAAAAAGGAATTACAAGATATATATATATATATATATATATATTGGAAAGGAGCTAATAAAACTGTCTTTGTGCAGATGGCATCATTGTTATAGTAGGAAATCTCAGGGAATCTACAAAAAAATCCTAAAGTTAATTAGTTCAGCAAGGTCACAGGATACAAGATCAACAAACAAAATCCTATTGTATTTCTGTATACAAACAAGTAGGGAGCTAAAATTAACAATACAATCCCATTTAAAATCACTCTCTCCCCTCCCAAAAATGAAATATTTGGTTGTAAAGCTGACAACAAATGTACAGTATTCATATACTGAAAATTACAAAATGTTTAGAAAAGCGAAGAAGACTTAAGCAAATAGCAAATGAAAAGACATTCCATGTTCATGGATTGGAAGATTTAACATTGTAAAGATGTTAATCATCTCAATATTCATTTATAGGCTTAATGAAATTTGTATAAAAATTTCAGCAAAGCTTTTGGAGACATGCAAGTTTATTTTAAATTTGTATGGAATGGCACAGAGTCTGAAATATCTAAATGATCTTGAAAAGGAAGAGCAAAATGAGAAGAATCACTCTATCTGATATGAAGCACTATCATAGTAACCAAGACAACATGGTATTAGAGGAGGGAAAGAAACATAAACCAGTGGAACAGAATAGTGAACCTAGAAAATGACCCAAACAAATAAGCAGAACTTTTTTTTGACAACGATGCAAAAGCAATCCAATGGGGGGAAGGGTAACCTTTCAAAAAATGGTGCTAGAGCAATTAGACATCCATAGATTTTAAGAAAAGAAGAACTTTGACCTAAATCTCACACCTTACAAAAAAAATATCTCAAAATGGATCATAAGCTTAAACATAAAATGTAAAACTATAAAACTTCTATTTAAAAAACATGAGTTCTGGGCCGGCCCAGTGGTGCACTGCTACAGTGCGCCGCTTGGGAGTGCGGCAGCGCTCCCGCCGAGGGTTCGGATCCCACATGCAGACCGGTTCCCGCTCACCGGCTGAGCGAGGTGCGGGTGCGACACTGAGGGTTGCGATCCTGTTGCCGGTCCCGGTCCGGTACGGGCACGACACTGAGGGTTGCGATCCGTTGCCGGACACGAAAAAAGACAAAAAAAAAGAAAATAAATAAATAAATAAATAAATAAATAAATAAACATGAGTTCTTAAACTTGACACCAAAGTAGGAACAATAAAAGGAAAAATTAATAAATTGGACCCAATCAAAATTAAAAACTTTTGATTCGTGAAAAGTCCTGTGAGTAGAATGAAAAACCAAACTTCAAGCTGAAAGAAAATATTTGCAAATTATGCATCTGACAAAAGATTAGTACCTAATATATATAAAGAACTTTCAAAACACAACAGTTAAAAAAAAAAAATCTAGTTAGAAAATACACAAAGAATATGAATATGAACATATATTTTACCAGAAAGAACATACAGATAGGAAGTAAGCACATAAAAAGATGTTTAACAAGACTAGCAATCAGAGAAATGCAAATAAAAACCATGGTGACATATCACTACCCATCTGTCAGAATGGCTTTACAAAAAAGAGTGACAGTGACAAATGCGGGTGGAGATGAGAGGAAACTGGATCTCTCTCACATTGCTGGAGGGAATGTAAAATGGTTACAGCCATTCTGAAATCAGCTTGGCATTTTCTTGAAAATTTAAACATGCAACTATCACACAACCCAGAAACTGCCCTTTTGGGCATTTATAAAAATGTATGTGAATGGTCAAGCATGCAGTGGACTACTACTTCATGATAAAGAGGAATCAACTATTGATACATGTAACACCTTGGATGAGTCTTCAAGCAAGTATTTGAGTTAAAAAAGACAATCAGAAAAGATTACATAATGAATGGCATTCTTGAAATAAAAAAAAAAATTAAAAAAATATACAAATGGAGAATTGTGCCAAGGAGGACAAAGAAGAAAAGGGAGATGAGTGTGGCTTTTAAAGGGCAACAGGAGGAATCCTCATTATGATGAAATTCTTCTGCATCTTTGCAGTATCAGTGTCTGGAATTTTTATTGTATTACCTGTACCTTGGTTGTGATATTGTACTATAGTCTCCCCAGATGTTACCTTTGGGAACTGGGTAAGTGGTGCACAGGATTTCTATATTATTTCTAACAACTGCATGTGAATCTATAAATTTATTTTTTAAAATCCGTAATTAAAAATGTTTATTGTTGGTTTCTGGTCAAGATGGTGGAATAGATGGTTCCCAGCATCACTCTCTCACACAAATCAACCAATTTACAACTAGAGCTCTGGGGAGGAGGAAGAGAGACCTGTGGAGCGACGATGAGAGAAAGAAAGGATCTCTCCTAGCATTTCAAATCCTGGCTGCTTCAAGGCTGGAGCTGGTGAGTGCACAGAGCAAGAGCTGGCAAAAGCCACAGCTGTGTCCTTCCCATAAAGTCGCTTGGAGGCAGCAGGGGAGAAGACGGCCTTGGCTTCTAGGCCAGCAAGGACACTAAGGGTTCCCGTGGACCCACATAGGAGCAAGGAGCCACAACAACTAAAAAAGGAGCCACTCAGAGGCCAGTGAGTAATTGCAAGGGACTAGCACACAACCTGTCTCATGGGAAGTGTTTGCAGTGCAGGCAGTAGGAGAGACGGGCCACTGGGGGAACATTGGGGTAAAGGAAGGACAGATGATCTGCCCTCCAATCAGCACAGGCCCACTCTGTGTAGACTGTTCAAGAATACAGAACTTCAGGGGGTGCAGTTTGCTGAAAAGACTCAGATCCAGACCAGAGTTTCTACACAACCCAGGTATACCAGACCTCAGGAGACCTGGAAGTACCTACAAAGTCCACCATTAAAACCTGAGCTGCACAAAAAGCCTTCCCCAGGGAATCAGCAGCAAAGCAGTAAAGTAGCAATTTAGGGCTACTTCATCCACAGGGCTCAAGTGCTGGTCCCCACAGGAGATTCCTCCATTTTAGAAGTAAGCAAAGGACAACAAATTAGTTCCAGTGGAGAGTTTAAGTAGTGGAAACAGTGAATAATCCAACACAGAACTGAAAGAAAAAACAAAATACCCACAGACCAGAGACAAAGTTTGATATTAACTAGTAAAGGTCTCACTTCACCAAAAAACACCTATAAAACCTAGAAGAACTGGAATCCCCGTAGGCCCCCAAGTCAGGGAGGGCAGAGTGCCTTAGCCATGCCCCCCGACACCTACAACCAGCCCAGGGACAACCACTGAGCTACCGCAGTAAGTGCCCTCGGGTCCCAAGCCAGGATGGTGGGGGGCCAAGGGCCTTGGTCAGGCACTCCTGACACACACAACCATCCCTGTGACAATAACCAAGCAGCCACAGGAAACACCCTGGGCTCATGAGCCAGGGCAGTGGGGGATCAAGGGCTTTGGCTACACATCCCCTACATCTGCAATGACCAAGCCACCACTAGAAGCCCCCTGGTCTTCCCTGTAGGAATGAGGGGACTGCCACAGGCCTCAACTATGCCCTCATCCTTCCTCCTTCTCCCACCCTATTTCCTTCCCACTTCCTCTATCCCCCTCCCACCCAACTGTCCCACAACAAGGTCTTAGAATGTAAAATCAGATGGAGCCAGGGACTGAACCCTCCTCCTGCATCCAGGCATGCCACCACTGTCATGGAGCCCACCCAGAATCCTGAAGCAGGGATCTGGGGACCGATCCCTCCTCCTGCAACCAGGCCAGGAGCAAGCCAAAAATACCACTTCCATGTGGGTGGCCCACCACATCCACCAGAATAGCCATGGCTGCGGCAAAAGTGGCTAGACACCACAACCACCATGCAGATGGCCCGCCAGCCACTCCAGTGCATTGACACAAGGAAAGTCACTAGCAGAGACCAAAGAAAAGAGGAGGATGTCTCTATCCACAAAGCTCATTCCAGAGTGACAGAAGCAGCATCTACTCTATGATAATAGTGGGGGACCTGAACAGCTTCTCTCAGCTCTAGACAGATCATCTGGGCAACAAGAGTAACCATTGCTTTTTCAGAAGGAGAGAAGAAATCCAGGATTATCAGAGGTACGGTGGAGGGAGAGGGATGGGGACAGATTGGATAAGGGGCATAAAGGATAAGTGCGATTTATAATAATGTGTATGCTAATAATATTGATTTGTTCAACATAATGTCAACGTGGAACCCCCAAATTATGTATAATCAATTATGATTCAATAAAACTCAGTTCAGAATAGTTAAATATTTTTGGCACATTCAAGACCTCATTCTTTATTTTGGTGCATATTTATTTATTTTCTCTTATTCCGATATCTTAGTCTGATTTCTGTGCCCCTCTATAGGCAACTAGTTTAATACATTTAAAGTAGATTTTTTATGGTTCCAGGTATTTAATTACAGGATGAATTTATTTGGCTCCATGCTCGTGTGTGTATTTTTAATGTACAGAAATGTTATTATCTTATATGCTGTATTCCCTTATCTGCTCTTTCGCCCTAAGCACTAGTTTGTAAAGATCCGTTCATACTTCTGTGTGTTAAGTTACTCAACTACGTGTAACTGCTACAGCACAGTCCGTGGTGTGCATCCACCTTTTGTCAATCAACTCTTCAGCGATGGGCACCCAGATTGCCTCCAGCTCCTCACCAGTACACAAAAGTCAACAATGGACATCCTCATAAATGTCTTCTTTGGACCAGGTAATAATTTTCTTGGAATTTATACCTAGAGGCAGAATATTCAGGTAGTAGTGTATGAGCAAACCTACTTGACTACGTACTGAGGGAATGTTAATCTCCTCTAGTTCACATCCCCATCCACATGGGTGATGCTCTTAAACCACTTCTAGGTATAAAATCAGAACTTACTGATGTTTTAATTTGCATTTCGTTGATTACCAATAATTTCAGCTTCTCATTATTTTGTTAACTTTGTGGAGGAGAGTTTCCTGCCTGAAAATATCCTTTTTCTGTCCTTATCTCATTTTTCCATTAAGAGTGATGTCTTTTTCTTGTTGATTTCATAAGTTGTTTGTATCTTTGAATCCTTGTCAACTTTAGACGTTGCAAATATCTTTTTTCATTTTGCCTGCTGTTAATTTTTGCATAGTATTATTCAATTAATGAAAGTTCTTAATTAATCGAAATTATTAGTTTATTTGAAAGTTTATTAAAGTCATTCCTCATTCCTAAAACAGAAAAAGATTCTCAGAATTACAATTAGAATTACAAATTTACCTTTAATGTGTGTGTGTGTGTGTGTGTGTGTGTGTGTGTGTGTGTGTGTGTGTATTTAATTTCTCTTGAGTTCATCACTATATGTAATCCAGTGTTTCAGCATGTAGTGGAACAGTTCCATTATTTAAAAAAAATATTTCTAGTACTCCTGCTTTTTTGTATTCATTTGTGTTCCATTGTTTCAAATATCTGTTCTTGTACCAATACCATATTGTTTTCATTCTTAAGCATGTGTAATGTGTATTATATAGGCAAATTCCCCTCATTACTCTGTCCTTTTTTTAATGTTGAGTTTATTAGTTAGTTATGAACATTTACTTCTCTACATAAATATGTAAGTAAATCAGATATCCAAAGGGAATATTGATTGAGTTTGCAATTAATTTATACATTAACTTGGGATTATTATCTTTATAATATTAATTTATCTCACTTTATAGTAAGAATCTGCACATTCCAGTCCATGGGCCAAATTTGGCCTGCTGCCTATTTTTATATGACTCACAACCTAAAAAATTTTAAATATTTTTAATAATTAAAAAGTATCAAGAGAAAAATATTTTATGACATATGAAAAATATATGAAATTCAAATGTCAGTGTCCATGAATCAAGTTTTATTGGAAACAGTCAAACCCATATTTGTTTGCATATTGTCCATGGTTGCTTTCCTGCTACAAATATAAAGTTAAATAGCTTCAACAAGAGATCATAGAAACACAAAAAGAGTTGCAATAGAAACTCATAAAGTCTAAAATATTTCCTGTATAGGCTTTTACAGAAGAAGTTTGCTGATCTTTGTCCTAAAGCATGAATGACTCTCCTTATATTCATAATATCTTATTTTATTAGTTTCAATTTTTTATCATAGAGTTAATTATTTAAATTTATAAAGGATGTTAGATGCTGTTGCCATAATCAATAGTATTTTATTTTTATTATATTTTCTATTTTGCTATTGCTGTTTCAAGAATTAGTATTGGATTTTTAAGTTGATTTGACATCTATCAGCGTCGTTGAAGTATTTAGTTCTATTTGTTGATTTAATAATTTTTTTCTACCGGGATTATTGTATTGCATACAATAATAAAAACATTTTATCTCTTCCTCACAATTGTTAACCTCTAATCTCTCTTTCTTTTTCCTAAAGCATTGCCCCAAACCTCTTAATACTATGTTTAAAAGTTTTGTTGTTAGTAGAAATTCTTTTATTACTGAGCTTGAAAGGATTATAGCTAAAGTTTATTTTCTAAGTCAGTTCTAAGGTTTGGGAATGCAATCATAAGTAGGGGCTGAAGTGAATCAAATACTTTTTCTGCATATGTTGATTACATTATTTCATAATTCTATTAATGTGGTAAATACCATAATTAAATTTTCTGATGTTAAAACTTCCTTGATCTCCTGAGATAAAATTCTACTTAAATATGATGGGGTATATTTAAATATACAAATTGGTTTTGGAAAGCTAATATAATATTTATGATATGTGTAACTATGTACATATATGATGTTGGATTTCAAATTCCTTTCATGTATTTTTCTTGCATAGTTTTAAAGCCACAAATTCATTAACTTCATAAAATAAGCATTATAGTTGTTTTATTTTTCTTCCTATTTTCTGGAATAAGCTATATAAATTTGGAATTTATCCTTCCTTAGAAATTGCTATAGCTCACCTGTAAAAGCCTGAGTTGCATTTTTGGTGTGAAAGGAGTTGTACTATTACAATTTTATTTTCTAAATAGCAATTGCTCCATTCAAGTGTTCTATTTCTTTTTCTTTTCTTTTCTTTTCTTTTTTTTTTTTTTTTGACCAATTTTTATACATTTTCCAAGAGTTTTAAATTTGTCTGGATTTTTTTCTCTTGAAAGTATAGCTATGTATCTATCAATAATATTTGTGTTTTTTTTTAAGTTTAATTTTGGTATATGCTCCATATCTTTGTTATGTTTAATAGATTTTTTTATAACTTTATTATTTCCTCCTTCTTTTACTTTAACTCTTGCTCTTTTTTAACTTAGTTTTTATGTTAAGGCTATTCATTTCTTTAATGGACTTTATTTTTTAGATTCACAGCAAAATTGAGCAGAAAGCGCAGGGAATTCCCACATTCCCTCTGATCCTCCTGCCACCCCAACACACACATATAGCTTCCCGCACTCTCAGCATTCCACAACACGGTGGTGCATTTGTTACAGCAAGTGAAACTACATTGACATGTCATTATCATCCAAAGACTATAGTTTAAATACGGATTTACTTTTGGTGTTGTACATTCTATGTTTTTTTTAATTTTAATTTTTATTTTTTTTGACAAATGTGTAATAACATGTGTTCACCATTATGGTGCCATGCAGAACAGTTTCACTGTCCGAAAGATCCTGTGTGCCTATTCATCTCCCTACTCCTGGCAACCACCGATAGTTTTTCTATCTCCATAGTTTTGCCTTTTCCAGAATCATATAGTTGGTATCATACAGTGTGTAGCCTTTTCAGATTGGCTTTTGTTACCTAGTAATATGCATTTAAGTTTCCTCCCTGTCTTTTCATGGCTTGATAGCTCATTTCTTTTTAACACTGAGTAATATTCCAAGGTCTGGATGTACTGCAGTTTATTTTGGCATTCATCAGCTGAAGGACATCTTGGTTGCCAAGTTTTGGCAATTATGGATAAAGCTGCTACAAACATCTATCTAGATGTTTTTGTGTGAACTTAAGTTTTCATCTTCACTGGGTAAATACCAAGGAGCACGATTTCTGGATTATATGGTATGAGTATTAGTTTTGTGCGAAACTGCCAAACTATCCTCTAAAGTGACTGTACCATTTTATATTAAAACCAGCAATGAATGAGAGTGTCTGTTGCTCCACTTCCTCACCAGCATTTTGTATTGTTAGAGTTTTGGATTTTCACCACTCTATTTGACGTATAGTGATATCTGATTGTTGTTTTAATTTGCTGATGAAATTAAATTTGCTGTTTAGTTTCCTGATAACACATAATGTCGAGAATCTTTTCATGCTTATTTACCATCGATAGGTTGAGATACATATTCAGATCTTTTGCCCATTATTAATTGGGTTTTTCATCTCTTATTGCTGAGTTTTAAGAATTCTTTGTATATATTTGGACAACAATCCTTTATGGGATATATCTTTTAAAAATGTGTTCTTCTAAGCCATGGCTTGTCTTCTCATCTCTTCACAGTGTTTTTCACAGAGAAGGCATCTTTCATTATAAAGACAAAAATTTAAAATTTATTAATTTAAAATTTTAAATTTAAAAATTATTTCTATCATGGATTGTGCTTTTTGTGTTGTATTTTTAAAATCTTTGCCAAAATAAAAATAAGTTTTTGCCAAACTCAAAATTATCAAGACTTTTTCCTGTGCTATCTCCTGGGAATTTTATAGTTTTGCATTTTACACTTAGGTTTGTGATCCATTTTAATTTTATATTTGAGATGAGTATAAGATCTGTGTCTAGATTTGTTTATTTACATGTGGATGTCCAATTGTTCCAGCACCAATTTTTTCAGAAGACTATCTTTTCTCCTTTATCAAAGATCAGTTGACTATATTTGTGTGGTTCTATTTCTGAGCTCTCTATTGTGTTCCACTGATTTATTTGTTCTTTTATCAGTACAACATTATTTTGATTACTGTCACTTATAGTAAGTCTTAAGGTCTGGTATTTTTTAGTCCTTTGACTTTGTTTTTCTCTTTTGATATTGTATTGGCTATTTGGGGTTTTTTACTTCTCGATATATATTTAGAATGTTTGTTGATATCCACAGAAGAACTTGCTGGAATTTTGCTTGGGCTTGCATTGAAACTGTAGATCAAGTTGGAAAGAACTGACATTTTGTCAATATTGAGTCTTTCTACCCATGAACATGAAGTATCTCTTCATTTATTTAGTTATTATTTGATTTCATTCATCAGAGTTTTGTAGTTACCCAAATATAAATCTTGTACATGTTTTATGCGATTTACTCATTTGGGGGGATGCTAATGTAAATGGTATTGTTTTTAATTTCAAATTCTAATTGTTCATTGCTGGTGTAAGGAAAGGGATTAACTTTAACATATTCAATTTTTATCCTGCAACCTTGCTGTAATCACTTGGCAGTTCAAGGTAATTTTTTTTTTTGATACTTTGGGGATTTCCTAAGGTTATTTATTTTTAAGTTTTAGTTTGTCTGATAAATGTATTTTGAAACTATAAATTTTCATGTATGTACTGCTTTACTTGTAAACCTCCTAATATGCATGAAATACTACAGTATGTGACTGATATTGTCATATTTCCTGATTTACTCAATAATTTTCTTTTTAACTAGACAATAATTTAGTAATATATAATTTAAAAATATATATATATGGTTTTTGTTTACTGTTATTGTTTTCTAAATTGATTACATTTTATCCACAGGATATAGTTTGTTTTCTATTGATATTTTGGAAGTTATTGAGGCTTCCATTATTTCCTAACACATAAATGGTGCATGGGGTTTAAAAAAAAATCTAGATTCTTTGCCTGTTGGGTATAGTTCTCTCTACATATGTAAAGGCTTAAATGTATTCAATACATTGTTGAGAACTTTAATGTTTCTGCTTTTCTGCTTTATCCATTTTTTNTGTCCCACAACAAGGTCTTAGAATGTAAAATCAGATGGAGCCAGGGACTGAACCCTCCTCCGGCATCCAGGCATGCCACCACTGTCATGGAGCCCACCCAGAATCCTGAAGCAGGGATCTGGAGACCGATCCCTCCTCCTGCAACCAGGCCAGGAGCAAGCCAAAAATACCACTTCCATGTGGGTGGCCCACCACATCCACCAGAATAGCCATGGCTGCGGCAAAAGTGGCTAGACACCACAACCACCATGCAGATGGCCCGCCAGCCACTCCGGTGCATTGACACAAGGAAAGTCACTAGCAGAGACTAAAGAAAAGAGGATGCCTCTCTCCACAAAGCCCATTTCAGAGTGATAGAAGAAGTATCTACTCTATGATAATAGTGGGAGACCTGAACACACCTCTTCCAGCACTGGACA
>NW_007735504.1:67629-77401 GCF_000696425.1 Galeopterus variegatus | reverse complement strand
ATGAACAAAAGAACATATAATTTGAAATACTTACAAAGGTGTTGCATGAGCTGGAAGCATAGTTTGAAAAAGCATAAAACCCAGAGTGGGCTGAAGCTATGAAAAAAATGTTAAGAAAAGCTGAAGATTCTTCCAGCATTGTTCAGGATAAAGCACTGAATAAGGAAGGGTCATCTCACATCATGTGAGTAGGTGGCAGAGAAAGTAGAATTACTCAATTTCTATTTTGTTTCCTTCTTTCTATTTAAGAAAATACTGTTCAAGATGAAAGGATTAGACAATATTAAAAGAAAATTAAAATCAAAGAAAGTTGAGATGTTATTGTGACCACAAGTAAGTTCTGTAAATGGGAAAGAATAATGTTGGGAGTGCTCAAGAGGACCTCTGTGAGGAAATAGCATTTCGGGTGAGACCTGAAGGATGTCTGCATGCCAGTCAGGTGAACAATTGGGCAACAGAGCAAAACCATCTGTCGAGTTCACAACCTGGGGAAGAGCTTGGTGCATTCAAGGAACTGAGGGAAGAGTCTGGCAAGTGGAAAGCAGGTGGCAGAGAGGTGTGTGAGGGGATGCCAGAGATGCCACTGGGGAAGTCATTGCAGGATAAGACCCAGGATGACCAAGAAAGGCTGCAACCCAAGACTTACTTGTCAGATGGGTGGTAGAGTGGATTCTACTGGGAAGTTGAACTAAACGCCTCAATCTCTCTTTCAAAGCTGTGATCCTACAAAGACAAGGACACAATTTGTTTGGTATTTGATAGATATTCTAGGTAGAAAATTAAGAAATGATAATCAAAGTTTAGTTGTAAGAAATAAAACAGATCAAAATAAATTAAGTTGTAACTGCCATATAAACTAAATGTTTAATATCCAGAAATATAGGAATAACATTTTTAGGCAGGTAAAGCTATACAAGTATTTGAGAACACCAAGTCCCACCCACATGATTTTGGGAAAAATATCATAGGAAGCAGATAAAGATGCCATAAATAGGAGGAATTTAAATCAAACCATTAGAAATCTATATTAATCAAATATTGTTAGTGCTGAGTAATGTGTAGCTATTCATAGCATTCAGTCTCCTTAAGATCTTCATTTTTCTCTTGTGTAAAATAAAAAAATATGAGTTGATTACTTTAACATTACTCTGTCTAGCTCCAGACCTGGGTAACCTACAATTCTTGCATCATATTTAGTTCCTTTCTTCTTTCCTTCCTCTCTTCCTTTCATTTATGTAACTATCCATTTATTTTATTTGGGTCTCCCTGGGGTCAGCAGGAGAGAGACCACCCCTGGTGACCCTTGCTGGGTCAGGGATGAGTGTGCCAGCCCAGCAAGGCTGAGCCCACCCTCCCTTCGCTGCTTGGGTGATGGAGGTGCCTAGACAGGGAAGGGCAGCTCATGGATTTGCCTTTTCTTCTTCTTCCCACTTTGGCCAGCCCAGGGAGGACCGTAGGAGGCTCGTAGTGCTTGGGTCTTTTGACTCACTGCAGACTAAACGATTAGGTATTGCTGGAGCACTACCCTGCTTCAAATAATGTTGGTCTCAAGACAAAATCCAGATGATAAATACCATGTACCAAGAATCACTGTATCATCTCTCTTAATAAAAGAACCTGGGTATAGTTAAAAGGTCAAAGACATCTCTATAGTTAAAAGGTAAAGCTCATTAGAATGTTATTAGCAAGACAGCAGAGGAAGAAAGGAAGGTGAATTTGATGAATATTTTCAAGATGATTTAACTAAAAGCACTTCTCCTAATAACCTCTCCTGAATGAAGGCATTGGCTTAGCCGTTCTGTTCAGCTCTGTTGAGTGAGAGCTGCAAACTGGATTCCGTGTGCACTATCAACCAACTGTACAAGAGTCTGTATTTGGAACCACAGACACAGACACAGATAAAAAGTGCCAACCTTTTGGTCCCTTGTTCTCCAGTTAAGATAGGTTATTATGCTCCCTGTAAACATGAACACAATGAGAACAACTCTTCAGCCAAATCTGTAATTGCAGTCCTTTGAAAAAGCATTAAGATTCTGGCAGTTAGTAAATTCTGCATGACAAGAATTATTAACTGTTTTGGAAGCAGCCAACGCATTTTTGGTAAACAGATTTAATGGGCCCATCACAATACTCCATTCAGCCTTATTTTGCCAACACTGTAATTTACAGCAATCTAGGTTGAGGTGGATTAATAGGCCAGGCCACATGCTGTGATTATACCCCTCTCACACCCCCCCCCCAGGAATAAAAGGGAGAATATTCTGGCTTATCACTGATGTACGCATGTGCATCAGTGTGTGAATCAGTAATCTACCTGTTTTAGTTTGTAGGTATATATTTTGCATGCATACCTTGTGTAGTAGATTGTATTATGTTCCCCCCCAAATTCACTGAAGCTTGAATTGTGTCCCCCAAATTTTACATATTAGAAACTTAGTCCCCACTGTGACTGTTGAGAGGGTGGGAAATCCTATTATGGTAATTGAATGGTAGAGTATTGAAGAGGTGATTGGATTGTAAGATCATGCCTTAGTGAATAGATTAAAAATGGTGGTCAGGGGCGTGGTTCTGAGGGCTTTAAAAGGAGGGTGCAGAAGGAGCTATTTCTCTCTTGCTCTCTCTGCTCCCACCATCTTGCAATGTGAGACCCCTGGGTCACTGTTGCCACCACCAGATGGACTTTGGACTTCCTAGCCTCAGAAACTGTAAGCAGAAAATTTTGTTTTCTTTATAAGTCACCTAGTTTTGTGTATTTTGTTATAAGCAACAGAAACGGACTAATACAGACATCATATGAGAAAGACCAGCTCTTTAATCTCCAGCAGGAAATGGGATGCTAGTTGATGAAGACTATATCATAGTAATAAAATGAAATGAGCAACTTTGGGCGTGCTTTTCTCTTGTGACCACCATAGGCTGTCATCAGAGCCGCTACTTATTCTGAAATTGGCCTACACAATCTCCCTAAATCTCCTTTGTTAGATTTTAATTTTTCACTTAGAAAAATTCGAAAAAATATTGGAAAACCAAGAAGACAAAAGTAGGATGTGTAACTCATTAGAACTATTTCTGAATATCCTTAATTTGGGTGCCTTCTCCCCACCCCAGGAATTTACATACTCAGTAGGAATTTATTTCATCCAGTGCGTGTTGTCCTGCAGTAGGAAAAGTTACACCAGCCTGAACCTTGGTCTCCTCTGCAGACTTGGAGAAGAGCTGGAATCCATCTATTTCCTGTGCAAGCTTCAAGAAAGTGATTGAATTCTATGTTGTGGTTTTCTCGGTAACATGACTAGATGACAATAACTGAGTCACTATGAAGATACATTTCCCTCTAGTTATCATATTCTTCTTTCTGGTTCCCAACAGTTTTTCTAATCAAGCATATTTTTCATGATTCCGACTCCTTAATGGTTTTCACTCTTTTGAAGTATTCTTTGACTTTTAAATTAGACTCATGCAGGAGGCCAGGGAACCAGAAACTAGTTTTCCATCCTTCAGTTCCTGGAAGGTGTTGGATTAGAGTGATTTAGTGAAACAAATCTTTGAAGTGTAGACCAAGTAACATACAGCAGTAAGGTTGGTTCTTAAAATCAATACAGCAAATATTCAAACATGCAAGGGTACAGGCTTGGCACCTTGAGAATAGGAAAGGAGCAATTCAGACTTATAAACATTGACTATATATTTAAGAACTATGTTCTGTTTGCACCAAAATATTTTATAACAAGAGAAATATTTGTATTTGTCTTATTTTTTAAGAATTGTGTTTTTTAAAAGTGTGTAGAAATGGAATAGGGGAGTTTAAAAATAGTTCAAAACTGCATTCTAATTGGTCTTTTCTGAGTAAACATGGTCACTTTATCCAAAACATGAAAATTAGAAATCCAAGAATTATTGACATTCTTTGGAAAGCACAAGTTCTGCTTGTCGTAGGATAGTATAAACTTTAGGGAAAATGTCAAATTAATTAAAGTTGACAATGTCATTTACTACAATAAAAGAGCTGCTTATCTTGTTAAACCTGATAATAGCAATGTAATCTCTGGTATAAGTTTTGTATATCTGAATTTTTTATTTAAAAAAATTAGGTGCCTACTATGTGTCAGACCATATCTGGTACTTTGGTTGTAACTTAGAATCTGGTAAAGTAGAGAGATGCACGAGCAGATAATTTTCGTGTAAATTGGAAAAGTTTCAGTTAGTTGTTTGAATGCAGTATTGTCCTAATAAAGTGGAAGATAAATTGAAGGGGGTTAAAAACTGTCGAGAGTTCAGTTAGGAGTGGGAAATAAAAAGGTCTGAAATTAGCTCAGTGACTATAAAGTTGGAGAAGTCAGATTGGAAAAATAATTTACATGAGCATTGACCAGATATTAGGGGAGAGGAGAAATTTTCATAAAGTCTGAATTTCTGGCTTTAATAAGGCAATAGATGGATGAACAGGGGTCTCCAGAATTGAAATCAGGCATAGAAAAGGTGGAGCAAGTTGGAGAGGAAGGTGCTCTGCATTTGAGGTACCTGTGATCATTCAGTTGGATACACTCAGGAAAATGGCTTCCAAAATCTAGACCTCCTGAGAGTGGTCAGGCTGATAAAAGCGATTGGAAAATACTGGCGTGCCGATGATCCCTAGAATCCACAAGACCAAATGCCATCTCTCAGGGAGACCCATGAAAGTGGGAGGAGTAGCCCTAAAATAGGACTAATTGATTTTCTACATTTCCTGTAAGCACGACTCTGCTTTGATGAATAATGACGTTGAAATCCTGGAAGAACTTAGGGGAAATGTAAAGTTATATCTAATAGGTATATATTTATCATTATTGTTGTTGTTGTTAGATTGGTAGGACATATTTGATAATACCTTGATGGAGTTTGGATGTGTTGTCCCCTCCAAAACTCATGTGGAAATTTGATCCCCAATGTGGCAGTGTTGGAAACTGACTGAGTCATGGGGGCGGATCCCTCATGAATGGATTAATGCTCTCCCTAGGGGAAGGGGGATTAATGAGTGAGTTCTCGCTCCCGCTCCCGGGAGACCTGATTGTTTAAAGGACCTTGGCACTTCCTCTCTCTCTCTTGCTTCCTCTCGCCATGTGATCTGCTTGTACCCCGCGGCGGTGATCTGCTTGTACCCGGTGGCTGCTGCCACTTTCCGCCATGAGTAGAAGCAGCCTGAGGCCTGTGCCAGATGCAGCTGTCCCAGAATCATAAGCCAAATAAACCTCTGTTCTTTATAAATTACCCAGTCTCAGGTAATTCTGTTACAGCAACACAAAACGGACTAAAACGTACCTGTAGCTCTTAGTTTATGAATATGACATTTATCCCTTTTTTAAAGTGTGGTAATCACTTTAAATAATGTTTTCTTTCCGTATAATTTGGTTCACCTGTATTGTCTCCCAGCCCACCCTGTGAAAAATGACAAGCCATATCTTAATTAGGGATTTATTCTAGTACCACAAAACAGGAACCTAACAGATTCCTAAAGTGACTGAATCTATTGATTTGGGCTCATTAATATCATGCTCTAATAACTGATATCCCCCATATTAATTTAAGAGCAAATTAATTCCTACTGTCTTCATTTTACTCAATAGTATTAATCTATCTCTGCTATAACTGAATTTATGACACTTTTAACCTGAAAATCTACTTACCAAAACATAACAAAATGTATCATGATGTTTTAAAAGAATTAAAGAATCATTCTCTATTAACAGTTATTTTTGTAGATTCCAGTCATATTCAAAATATTGTCCAGTGATTGGCTTGTAAAAACATGTCAAATGATTGAGCAAATTGAGGAAATGTTACTCTCTCCTACCTTCTCTTCTGCACTCCATCTCCATCTTCATGCTGACACTCTTTTTAGTTCACTGTTTGAAAAAGTTTGGGAGATATGGTATTACATTTACAAAAGTTCCTTATACAACCTGGTTGCTTCTTGCTCTCCATCACAGTGTTTCTGAATATTAAATAATTAATATGAGAACATGCTGCAAGTCTACTTATCCCGTTCAGATATTCTCAGTGTTCCCTCTGGTTTGCAGGTGTGTAAAGCTTTCTTTGTTATGGATGCATCATTTGAGACATCTAGTTCTGAACAAATGTGTTTTTCATAGAAGCTCCTTGTAATATGCCAACAGCCCAGTTATTTGTGTTCTGATTATTACAGATGGAGAAGCAAAATTCAAAAAATCACTTAAGTGACTCATGTATGAGTTAGATACATAAGCTGCGTCTACAAATATTCCAGTCAAAATTTCTGATTAGAATCATGTTAACTTTAATCCCGTTGTTCTTTTTATTTTCTTTTTTTCCCTCAAGCATTTGGTTACTTATAGTATTCACTAAGCTACTATCCAAGTAGAATCTTCTAGATCATCCCCACCTGTATATTTATCAATATTTCATATTCTCTTAGGAAAGATCAGTGTGTTTTTTCTTATCTGAGTTTTTAGTATAGGTAAGCTAACATCATGGGCCAAATCTCTAGTTTTGTAAAGAGTATTTGGACTTGTATGAGAGTACAATCATAAAATAATAAATATGAAGAAAAATACACAAATATCATTACTGGAGGAAAAAAGTCCTCCTACAACTTATGATAAACATTTGTGAATCACTTTAAATGATGACTGTTTGGCAGGTTTTCAAGGGTGAAAAGTTGAATTGATATTAATTCCTTGGCTAAAGACTGACAATAAGTACCATCATGTTCAGGTTTGACATATTATCACCAAAAGCATCCATTCATTGAATGTACTAATTTTCAAGTCTAGGCTATTATGTAAGAAAATTGGAAGTTTGATCATTTTGGTTTTAATGGGCACATTTTGCAAATTCTACTTTTTATTTCTACTGCTTCCTGTTTGTAATAATTTTTTACGTGTAACTTAAGATTTCAGGACATTCATATAGTATGTATGCAAAGTGTGAAAAAGATAAAAGAGTGTTAAAGTAAACAAACATTCCTCCCATTCTAGCCATAATCTTTCTGAGTCCAGTTTTATTTGACACAGTTACCAAAATCAGCCCAAGGAATGATTTCAAGGCAAAACTGAACTAGGTGATGCAGGCAACAGTAAGGTCTTTTCCAAACCATGGGGTTTCACAGAAAAGGGAATTTAAAGGCAGAAGTAAAAGTTTGTATCACGAAAGTTTGTATTATCTAGCACCACCAGATTCTGAAAGCATACCTCAAATACAGCACTGATGAAGAAAAGTCTGAGGAGTAGACTGGATGTTGAATAATACCTTTTTGGTTTTTAAGCACCAAATATCATTTAATTCCTATCTCTTAAAGGTACCCTGTTTGCATTGACCTGAAATGAGTTGGTACTACAGTTAAAGACAGGAATGCATATTTTTATGAAATCCATTCCAGTGATGAGTTTCCAGACTACATATACTATAGCAATGATGTCTATACATTAATCCATAACATTCTTAAGAATAGTTGTTTTTGTTATGAAATTTTATTCAGGAAGAAACAAAAGATGCTTTTTTTGCAGACTTTTTAGAGAAATAACATATCCTCAGCTTCTCCTGCTTAATAGGAAATAATGAAGGTTTTCATAAGGCTAAGCATCCCCTAAGGCTCCTAAACTCCTGCCTGGGTAAATATTGTTATTACATGTCTATTTCATTATGGAGGTAAGATTGTCTCCCTGAGTCTTTTCTCTTTGACATTCATTGAAGGTGGAGCAAAGAACTTTCTTTTTAGTACAAATCATGGGTAAAATTGGTCTCTCTTGGAACTTTATCTCAGACCCCATCTTTTTCTCTTTTGACATTTTTCTACAATTCTTAGTGCCATTTTGTTGCTCTCAAGCTGGGGAACCAATGTCTTGTTGACCAGTTTTTCTGGTGAATTAATATCTGTTAAAGTAGCCATGGTTGAACAAGCTAATAAATTACTCTTCCCAGTAAGCCTATTTGCTTGTTTACATGTAGCAAAATTCCAAAGGTATGCCTAATGTTAGAAGTCCCAAGCTTAAAAATAGAGATGTAGGGGAACAATCTGGGGCAAAAAGAACTTTATCAGTAAAAGCTAATGCGGTCCACGTGGATGATAACACTATGACATGGAATTTCTGGAGCAGCCCAGGGTTAAACAAGTGTTTAAATCCTTTGTTCTGAAAATATGGTCATTATCCCCTCTTATACAAAGGGTCTTTGATCTCCTTCCTGTAGAGTCTTTTACGTCCATCCTCTGGAAGGGAAGTCTCTTTCATAGAGTTTGAGGCTTGTTTACGAATACTGTTCATGACACTTGACTGGGTAAGTTCTCAGTTTTCCATCTATTGGGTAAACATTACATGTATATGAGGGTACTTCAAAAAGTTCATGGAAAGATTTGTATTATCTTTTAATCTCATTTTTCCACGAACATTTTTAAGTATCTTTGCATGTAAGTAGATGCAGTATCTCAGTTTTCCATCTATTGGGTAAACATTACATGTATATGAGGGTACTTCAAAAAGTTCATGTTAAGATTTGTATTATCTTTTAATCTCATTTTTCCACGAACATTTTTAAGTATCTTTGCATGTAAGTAGATGCAGTATGTGAGCTGGCAGATGCTGTGGTAATTCTGCAGATTAGAGTAGTAGTAACTGATCAACCAGCCTGAGCATTTTTCCATCAAGAATGGTGGCATTTTTTCCTGAGCCGACCTTAGCTAACCACTAGCATAAGAGGTGGGCTTATAAATAACTGCAGGCTCTCCAAACAGTCGCAAACTAAATGGCCAATCTTAAAGCTGTGTGATACCAAAAGATCTTTTGGTTGATTGCCACGTGGTAATTTTAGAGTAATCATTAACACTATATTAACCTTGAATTGTTATCTTGAGAAATACTATTCAGTACAATTTCCAGTCTGCCAGCCCAGAGGAACATTTATTACATAAGGCAAAATGATTCAAAATTGAGGGTTTAGACAATTTACAGGAACCACAGATAGATAGCTTGACTTTCCTTAAAGACAAAAACATACCTTATTGCAAAATAGTAAGCAAAATAGTGAGCAAAAATAGTGCCCAGTATTTGCCACACTCACATGTATGGAAATGTAGTGAAGAACAAGTTTGGTCAAATGTCTAAGGGCAGAAGAAAACAGCTCTAAACTAAAACTGATTTGTTCATCGTAGGAAAATTTGGTCCTGGTTTTCTATCTGTGCTTGATTTATCTCAAACAATAATTAGTTTTAAGTCAGTGAAATACAGAAAACTAATGTGGAAGCAGTCCTACCACTTGTTTGTAAAAAAGGGTATGTAAACACTTTCTTATTTATTCTACCATAAGGTAAGCCTAGGTCAGATAACTACTGAATTTCTTAGAGATTTTATGGGTTTTTCTTTGCAGAACTGCTAGGGCACTTAATCAAATGCACTGAAATAATTTCTGGTCTCATTTCAAGGGCATGAGGTTTTTGAACTATTTTTCAGAAAAAGATTTCTATGAAGCTTTATGTGTAAAAGAAAATTTGAATAGATATTTTCAACTAATTTTTAAGTATAACCTGATTTATCAGGACTTTCTCAAGTCCATCAAAGCTTAGATGATAATATCAGAAAGACAAGGAATCTAACCATACATATCAATAGAATGGGTAGACATCTTTCTCTTGTGGGCCAAAGCAGAATTCAAAATATTGACTAAAATATATTTTAAGATACCCATTGCTCTTAGGTTTTATGTCTTTACTCTCAAGAGCACAATGCTTGTTTAAAAATATGTATTATTAGTTTTCAGAGATGCT
>NW_007735504.1:59534-66998 GCF_000696425.1 Galeopterus variegatus | reverse complement strand
CTTTACTCTCAAGAGCACAATGCTTGTTTAAAAATATGTATTATTAGTTTTCAGAGATGCTATAACTAATAATTTCACCTTAGATCTGCCAGTTTCAGACAAAAGTATTTGCTGCAAGTATCTTGAATTTATGCACTTATATATTTTTTTAATGAACAGACACTGTAAACCTCTATGAAGTCCTTCACTGTCCTTCAAATTCACTAGTACAATTGTCACTGGGTATTGTATCAGCAAGTAACAATCTGACAAGAGCTTATAGTAAAAATTTCTTCTGTGATTTGACTCAGGAAGGCACTAAAATAAGTTGGTGCCCTATACAGTTGATATTGGTTAAAACTTTGTGGTAATAGCATATCTGGAATTTTAGGTTTTCAGTAAAACACATTCTTCTTTTTAGCAGCAGTAAACTACGCTATATTAAGAAGATGTTTCTGAGTCACTGGGAAGAGAACTTACAATTGAAGTAATTTTTAAAGCAGTGTCAGGGATGTATTTGTGCTCATCTCTCCTGTTTGCTCTCCCCGTTCTCCAGGGACTAAGAGTGATATTAAACACACTGAACAACTAGCCTGGCGCCTGCTGACTCATCAGAATGACAGAAACATTTAAGGCACACTAGTATGTAACTGATGCTTATCAGCTGGGCCAGGGGACCAATGTCAAACTATTATAAAAGCAAGCAGAGCAAACTGTCTTATTTGGAAATCAGACGCATCCTAACCTTCAGTTCAATTCACTCGATTCTAACACTTTAACACATTATATAGTAACATGATGATTATTTCTGTTCTTCTAAATTAAAAAATATTAACACAATGTCTTCTTTGAAATATTTCTTCAAATTCTATAAAGTTTTTCTGAACTGGAGCCATGTATTTTTCTTCCTATCACATAATCAAGATTAAAATATTTAATTTTAAAAAACATTAATTTTGGAGCAATTTCTTATCTTCTCTAATCTGTGTATTGATTGCTGATCCAAACACGTTTAGGACCACAGTCAAAATGAAGAGCAGGAAGGATAAGAGCCACAGAACTAGAAGAAAAGTCATTCCATAACCCTGAGATGGCTTTAGGGAAGAGGGGAGGAGTGTCATATTAATCAGGGTGGGGTCTGAGATAACAAGGGTGGAACTTAAAGAACTGAGCCAAGTTCATGAATAAAGCAAAGTGAATAATTATGATTTATGTGTATATCAATATCCTCTGCAGGACATAACTTTGTGGGAAAAAATGTTGAATTAGCCATCAACCATGACAAATGGTTATGNAATGGGTATACTAAAAGGGTCACTGTGAAAGAAAATTAAAATTCTGAAATCAATTAATACTATCTCCTTTTTAGCCTCACCTTGTTTTTTCTAGTCTTTTCCCAGGGCCTGGAGCCTGTTCCCTGGCTGTTCTCCTTGGGTATACGGCTCCTTTCTTTGTTTAAGCCTTTCTCACATTTCTGCAAGGTTCTCAAAGGCACCTGTCCCCACATCCATTCTTACAGGCCCCTCATTTTTATTTGCTAATCTGATATTCTAATTGTTGTGAATGTGCTAATTGGCCAAAATATAATAATGTTAATTTTCAGATAACATACAATCCATTCTCTTGATGCACTGATTGCATACTGTTTTTGCAAATTTTAATACTTGATAAAATTTATTTGTAAACCCCAAATCAATACTCGTGGTGCTTTTCCAGTCATTCACAGACATGCACAAATTGGTGAAAAATTTTGAGTAGCCCAACTCGCAAGGTCTCAGCTGAGTTCAAACAAGTCAACGCACTACGTTCTTGTTTCAGCTCTCATACTGTTAACAAGTGTCCTTTTCATGGTCTCTATAATGCCATATTTTTTTGCAGTTTTGCCCTTTTAGGTGGTGGGTTCCCTGTTTAAAATGACCCCCAAGTGTAGTGATAAAGTTCTGTCTAATGTTCCTAAGGTCAAGGAGGCTGTGATACTCCCTACAGAGAAAATAGGTGGGTTAGAGAAGCTTCATTCAGGCATCAATTATAGTGCTGTTGGCCTTGAATTCAATGTTAATGAATCAATAATATATATTGAATAAGGTGCCTTTAAACAGAAACACACGTAAAACAAGGTTATATATTGATCGGTCAATGAAAATGTTGTGACCAGAGGATCAAAGGAACCTAACTTTCTATTTCCTCTAGGAGCAATGGCTCAGAATTCACTGATTCAGTATTTGATATTTCAGTATCAAATGTTCTTTGAGGAACATGTTTGGGAAATGTTTCAAATTGTAGTTTTATAAATGAAGTAGATATAGATTTTATATGACTGCTTTCTTACTGACAATAACAAAGCCCAAGGTACTGATGCTATCCCGTTGGTCTGTGAAGGTTTTTCTACAGGGATCTAAAGTTCCCCATATTTCTGGGGCTCTGACATACAGTGCAATTCTATCACACATGTTATGCTAGCATTCACATTCTGAAAAGCTGCAGATGAAATTATTCTAATGGTGGAAATACCTAGTTCTCTGGTAAATGGCAGGAGGATATCGTTGACCAGGCTGCTTTGTGGTACCTCTAAGACCACTGTAAAGAGAACACATCTGCATTTGCCTATGGAATAGGTTGTGAATTCTGATAGACCTGGATTCAAACCCAGGGCCTGCCCATCATCAGTTGTGTGGTCTTAGGCAAATTACTTACCCTTTCTATCAGCCTTTTCATTTGCAAAACCCCCCAAAATTATTGAGGATTGAATTAAATAATATATGTAAAGTGCATGTATTATAGTATACATGATAGTGGCTCAACAGGAGGTTTCTAATATTATTTTGAATTATAGTCTAGCAACTCAAAAAGTGATTGTTAATATTAATTCTACTTACATCTAACTACACTCAAAAATCAGAGTAGTAAAGTATTTGGGCAGTTCCTATCAATTTTGTTTTCTAAGTGTATCATGTGTATTAATTTTGTTTCCCTATATTGATTTTTAGCTCTTGTTAGAAAATTATTTATTTTTAAACTTTGTGATACTATTTGTTTAAAAAATATGTAGTATATTCATGTGATTCAAAGTTCAAAAGGCACAAAAAGTATACAGTAAAAAATGTTCCTTCCTTCCTTGTCTCTTGCCCTAGTTCCATTCCCCAGAAACAAACCTTCAAAATCTATTTTATGCATAGGTAATTAAACAATTAGGGCTGGCCAGTTAGCTCAGTTGTTAGAGTGTAGTGCTGATAATACCAAAGTCCAGAGTTTGATCCCTGTACCAGCCAAATGCTGCCCCTCCAAAAAACTCCACAAATCACAAAAACAGAAAAGCCTTATTTTAAAAAAATTGGCAAAAATATATGTATATAGTAAAAAAAAACTATAATTAAGCAATTAGATATGTATATTCTTCTTTCCCCTTTTTCTGCACAATAATCAGCATGTTATTTAGGGCAGTCAAATGAAATACAGTAGATCTAGTTAAATGTACAATATTTGGGACATACTTACCTCAAAAACTTAACTGATGCTCTATCTGAAATTCAAATTTGACAGGTTGTCCTGAATTTTATTTGCTAAAGCTAGCATTCCTGAATTACTATTCACACTATTTTGCATGTTTGTCTGCTTTTTGTTTTTGTTATCTTTTCCACATTAGAATCACCAGGGATAGTTTTAAAACTCCCAGCACTTAAGCCACACACTCCAGACCAATTTTATCAGAATCTTTAAGGGTTGTACATGGGCAACAGTATATTTTTTGCAGTGACTATCTTTATTGAAGAATAATTTACACACAAAAATGCACCCATTTTAAGTGTACCGTTCAATTAGTTTTGACAAATGTATACAACTGTTCTTACTTAATATATTTCAGCAATCACTCAAAAATCAGTTCTTAAATTGCAAACTATTTAGAGCAAGCATTTTATTTTATACTAATTCTCTTCTCCATAGGACTTGGGCATTCTGTAAGTGATTCAGATCATTACAGGCTGACTAACAACAGAGTTCTTTATTGCACTCACTATTTAAGTTTAATGAACAAAATGAGAAATACTGTTAATGAGTGTTTGCAATTGCAACACTCATTACGAAAAATGGAAAGATTGCAAAGAAATGGTCGCCAACTTTTTAATACCCAGAAATCATCTCCACCTACTCAAGGTCTCCCCATTGGCTGAGTGCTATGCCAGGTGCTTTAGATACACTGTATGACCTTACACATCCCCATTTATAGGAGGGAGGATCTGAGATTCAGGTTAAAGAAATTCTTCAAGCCACATAGCTAGTAATTAGAGGAAGAAGAATTTAAAATGTCTAATCCCAAAGTCTTGGTGGGGACATATCCCAATCTGGCCTAATTTTGAGATTCCACCTTTCTTAACACTATTCAGAAACTCCTATTTTTAATTCAGAAAACAATTGAGAACAGCTGTTTCTGTTTCTCAGCGGATGACTATCTCAGTTAAAATGCCTTCCAGAGAAAACCAGCAGAGAGAAACCAAACAGGGAAAATTCCTTTGGGCTCAAGTTTCTTTGATCTGTGTTAAAGCCTTTACAAGGTAGTTCTGGATTTTGTGTTTGTTGGTTCACCTGCCTTAAGTCACCTGAGCATGAAGGGCTTGCGATAAGAAGAGTTGAAAGGACGTAATTACAAGTTGTGATTTAGGGGGATAAGCAGTCGTGTCTTTTGCTAATGAACCTTATCATTCCCCTTGAATTGTGTGTGCATCACATCCATGTCTGGATGTGCGGCTATAATGAGGGAGTTGAATTAAAACACTAGGGGTGGATATCTTGTTCCTGCACATGCCAAGTATCTTCTTTCTCTTCCTTTATGGGCATGTTTTTTGAAATGCATGATGTGGAGACAGACCACAAAACCTTTCTAGTTTCTGCAGCAGAGAACACAATGTGAGTATCTGTTTCAAGGTCATTTCCTGATAATGATACCTTCCAGTTAATTTGAGACATACATTCAGGGAGGAGAGAAGAAACTGAACTTTATTCCTGGTGTTGCTGTTTTCAATCTGTCTCCAACTTTACAGCAATTTTGAAAGTCTCTTGTACATAGTTGATGTTCAGTAAATGTATATTGAACTGTCTTGACATTCTCTTTTAAAACTGAGGATATGCTATATTCTGGGTAATTTGGCAGTATGGGGATGTCAGTGGGGACACAATTATCATGGAATCAGAGTCTGTAGAGCTGCAATGTGATCTCAAATTCTTTTAATTTTGACAATCTCAATTCACTTAGGAGCACCTTTAGAACATCAACTGAACTTGAAATCTTAACATTCGGCAAAAAGTAAATGAGAAAGAATTCTTTAAGGTCTGGTGAATTTCAGTGAGTTTGATGCCTGGCATTCTATGACAAGTTGTGGACTTGCTTAAAAAAAAAAAAAAAAAAAAAAAACCCAGGAAACCACAACTTGAGTGATTCCAGTAGTTTGGAATTGGGTCTTGCCCAGAATCCAAAGGATAATGCTGCGACAGCAACAGAGAAATTATAAGTACAGTTTCCTCTGAAGAGCTATGAAAGAAGAGAAATGGAGTCTAGGTTAACTTCTTAATGTTTTGCTAATTCTGTTAATTGGTCTGAAGTTCTTGATTGTGTCTTTTCAGAAGTATCACAGTCTTGTATGCTTTACCATTCAGTGGGCTCTTTTCATGTGTATTTTCATTTCATGTGTATTACCATTAGTACCCCTTCTTTTGGTTGAAGGACTTTTATTGTTACCAAAGGGGGGGTGGGGCGGCAGGGTGCAGTTCGTTCTTGTCCACTGTGCCAAGATGACTAAAGAGTCTTTCGTGCCAAAGTTTGTGGTCATAAAGATCAGCGTTTATTTATTTGAATGGCCAGTCAAAGGAGGATGAACCAGCTAAAGGAGCTGGAAACCCCTGACTCCTGGAAGGCTTAAAATCACAGATAGTTATAGGGCAGGAATTTGGGTAAGGGTCTGAGGATCGTGTGAGAGTCTGACTGGTCAGCAGTGAAGTCAGCGCAGTTATTTCTGACATCGTGACAAATGTCTTCCTTAGCCCCTTCAAGTCCTTAGATGTGCTCAAAGGCAGGTCTGTGGTCACTGGTGGTCCTGGAAAACATCTCAGGATTGGCGTCCGTGGAGTTACCTATAGCCATTGTCCCTAGGAACAAACCTCTTGTGAGCATTGAATCTTCTCTCACCTCTATTGCCTAAGGAAGTATGTGTTAAACTGACCCTATTCTTACCCTAGAGCTAAGCAAAGCAAGCATAAGGATTACTTCAGGAAACTTAACTGCCAAGTTTGGTCAAGCAAATTGTTCTTTCTTTTCTCCTCTCTTAGGCCTAAACGCACACGTGCCCCAAGGCCTGCAGATGTCAAAGGCCTGTTTAGCCTGCACAGCCCAAAGGAGCTCTTTTGGCAGGTTGAGGTGGGAGGGGGGCGCGATGTGCCTGCAACCAATTTCATTATTAAGCTTGGAATGATGTATATATAGTTCTGGTCAGGAGTTTATAGAACTCCCTCTTTGTCCAGCTCAGACCTTTCTACAGCTTCATCCCCTTCCTTTGGCCCACTTCCATTTGATTTTTTTTTTTTTTTGTACGTTTTTGCCTGTGGCTTCTTTTACATCTAGAACCCAGTACTGCTCATAGGTCTTTATGAATTCTAGCTGAACAAATTCATATTCCCCCTTTAATCACCACCATTTTATTGAATCCTGTTTCAACACATAGCTTTAGAATTAGTGTATTAGCAAAAGTGCAGGTAATTATACATTTAATTAAATGCCACCAGTAAAGGGCAGAGTAGTTTTTCAGGTCAATTATTTACAATGGCTTTTAGAATCTGAAGAGTTCAACAAATGTGGGCTGAGACCAATTACAATACAGATGCTTAGAATTTGTCGTGACATCTTTAGGGCCAGGTAGGAACAAAACTGAGAGGGAGGGGAGACCGGCTTGACTTTCTAATCCCCTCCCTGCCAACAAACACACTTCTTGTGTGTGTGCCCCTCCATTTGTGCATTGACCTTATTCTGCTAGTTGTCTAGTCTCTCCTTTTCTTTCCCATCCACGAATTTCACTGATACAAGTATGCCCTGTTCTAGCCCTTTCTTTGCCTTTTTTTCATTATCTGTTCAACAAATATGTTGTACCTCTTTTTACCAGCTACTCTGCTAAGCCTTGGAAGACTTAGTTTAGGTGATTGTGGTAGATGAGTTTAATGAGCTTACTTAACAACACTAAGGAGTGGAACTAGTTGATATATTACCACCTTGGTGACTTCAAGCCCTAATACAGTTAACATTGCTTCTTTCCATGAGCACTATTAAGAATGTCTGTTTTCATAAGGATTTCAGGCACTGTGGCTGGGCAGATGCTGGAAGCCAGGGAGGTCTTTTAGTGTACCTCAAGCAACTGTCTACAGAGGCCACTTTTAGAGAGCAACTATGGAAAAAAAGATACAGGAAAACACAAGAGGTTTTCTATCAGTTTGCCTTTGTATCAC
>NW_007735504.1:56931-58180 GCF_000696425.1 Galeopterus variegatus | reverse complement strand
TAGTATTCCATTGTGTAGATATACCACAGTCTCCTTATCCACTCATCTGATGAAGGGCATTTAGGTTGTTTCCACCTCTTAGCTATTGTAAATCGTGCTGCAATGAACACTGGAGTACAGGTATACCTTCAACTTGATGATTTCCATTCCTCTGGGTGTATTTCCAGCAGTGGAATAGCTGGGTCATATGGTAGATCTATCTGCAATTGTTTGAGGAAACGCCACACCATTTTCCATAAAGGCTGCACCATTTTACAATCCCACAAACAGTGTAGGAGGGTTCCTTTTTCTCTGCAACCTCTCCAGCATTTATCATTCTCAGGTTTTTGGATATTAGCCATCCTAACTGGAGTGAGATGGTATCTCAAAATGTTTTTGATTTGCATTTCCCAAATGCTTAGTGATGTTGAGCATTTTTCATGTGTCTGTTGGCCATTTGTATATCTTCCTTTGANCTTTTTTTCATTATCTGTTCAACAAATATGTTGTACCTCTTTTTACCAGCTACTCTGCTAAACCTTGGAAGACTTAGTTTAGGTGATTGTGGTAGATGAGTTTAATGAGTTTACTTAATCAACACTAAGGAGTGGAACTAGTTGATATATTACCACCTTGGTGACTTCAAGCCCTAATACAGTTAACATTGCTTCTTTCCATGAGCACCATTAAGAATGTCTGTTTCATAAGGATTTCAGGCACTGTGGCTGGGCAGATGCTGGAAGCCAGGGAGGTCTTTTAGTGTACCTCAAACAACTGTCTACAGAGGCCACTTTTAGAGAGCAGCTATGGAAAAAAAGATACAGGAAAACACAAGAGGTTTTCTATCAGTTTGCCTTTGTATCACATGGGAGAGCAAACATAACTTTTATTTATAAAGATGTGGAGATTGAAAACTAAAGCAGGTAAATTAAATGCAAAATTTCCTAGTCCACTGTAACATGTCTATAATATAGGTTCTGAGAATTCAACATAGCTGAAATTTGCCTGCAGGTAGACAAACCTTCAGAGTCCAGTCTCTTACTGAACAATTAATTTCTCAGCTATTAAAAAGTCAAGTCCAAAGTAAAAACAATGGCATAGTACAAACTTCATCCTTTGGTTTACATATAATGCAAATTAGTTACATCCTATGGTGATAATGCTTTCTGGAATTTTCCTGAGATGCAGGTCACTTTTATACACTTAAAATGTGATTCTTTTTTTCTTTTTTATTATTTTTTATTTTAATTTATCAATATACAATGTAGTT
>NW_007735504.1:53467-55148 GCF_000696425.1 Galeopterus variegatus | reverse complement strand
GCCAGCCAAAAATAAAATATATATGATTTTTACTTTTATTTGAAATATGGATTATTTACACTGTACAACATCAAAATGATTTTTAAGGTTAACTGTTGCTCCATTAACAGCCTTGCATATGGGTAAAACGAGGGTTTGAGCCAGTCATTCTCTCGGATGGGATCTCCTCTTTGGTAATCTTACCCTGGAGCACTTAAATGAGATTCCAGTGCTCGTCAAAATTCCTCATCACATACTTTTACACATGGTTCTGAAAATCAAGGAAGCAAAGGTGGGTACTAAATACATTTTTGTCTTAAAAACTGCTTGGTGTTGAAAAGTGTACTTTTACCCATCAGGGTCCTTTAATTCGATTGCATTATATTTGTGAGTTTTAGATTGGTTTCTTCTTCAGATTCAGTATATAAGATAACTTTTAGGGTAAAGATACTTTTTCTTATATAAAGCATTCAGTTTTCTTGTGTATACAACCTGAAGTTCTCCAAGATGAGCAGTCTTTATCACAGAACCACATTAAATTAGATCTAACATTGCATATATTAGTGTATTCAGCAAACATTTGTTGAGCACCTGTTTGGTCTAGGCCCCAAAGCAAACAAGACATGCGAGGCTTCTGCCCTCCCAGAGTTTGCATTTTAGGGGGAAGTGAGTGATAAGACAGCTGAGGGGTAGGGCCACAAAAAGAATTAAAATTGGGGGTAGCCATAGAAAGTGAATGGGAGCCTTCTTTAGATATGGGCCTCTGCAAGACCTCTCTGAAAAAAAATGTTAAAGCTGAGAACTGAATGGTAGTTAGGAGACAGCTTGTGAAAATGGGGAGNAATTGTTGCTTTTTAAATACTTTTTTAAAGTATCTCACATATTTCCATTTCTTCCTGCACTTCCTCCTCTCTCTTGGGTTTAGTGTTCTACATTCAGAGGTTCCATAAATGTGTTTACTGTACTAGTTTTTATCAAAGGCAGGAATCACAGAGGCCATTGACAGCATAGAGTCCACAGGCAACTTTTTGATCTTTACTTTGAAACACCCTGTATCACATTTAATGTCCTAATGCCCAACCTCACAAGGCCTCTACCTGAGCAATCTGGCAGGGTTCATTAAACAAGATTGATGGTATGTGGTACCCTACCTTTCCACCCTCACCTTTTACAAAGAACTCTCTCTTCTGTCTTCTTTTGTCCATCCAGGAAACAATATGACCTTCCTCCCAGGTAAAGAGACCTAGGAATCATTTCCATAGTACCCCACCCCACCCTTTATAAGTAGAGTGGTTTTGGTGTGTTAGATAATTTGCGTCAAATTCTCAATTAAAAGAAAAGAATATCTCATTCTCCCACTTTGAATTATAGACATGAAATATGTTATAATTTATATTCTAAAATTTGCACTATAAACTGTATGTTTCTGGCTTACTCCATAAGTATTCAAAACAGACACATCTGATAAGACCACATGAAACAGAAGACTGGCTTTTAGGTTGTGTACGCACAGACCTAATGATCTTCCCATGCTCAGTATTCCTGTGTGTGTGTGTGTGTGTGTGTGTGTGCGCGCGCGTGTGTTTATGCATTCATGCATATGCGTTTATGAATGTGTGTGCACTCGCGTGTGCATGTGCACATGCTTATTTGTATTGCTAAGAAAATGTAAAGCTATCTACCATGAGATAAAATATTTCAT
>NW_007735504.1:51575-52414 GCF_000696425.1 Galeopterus variegatus | reverse complement strand
GAGACCCTGACCTTCAGTAAACTGGAATGTATCAGATACAGCAAATGTCTTCTTTGTGATAACCTATTGTGACTTCTTTTCCACTGAAATGTTAATATTTGCCTTTTAGTATTTGACTTAATGTAGCAAGTTATATTTGTCCTTCTGTGCAAAAATATCAGAAACAAACATGTCAGTCTTAAATTGTGGTCATGTTTTTCCTTGGCCAGGAAGTGACTTTACAGAGATGAGATGTAACACAACCCAGTCTGTTTTTTCAGCATGCCACAAACTTTTCTTTCCTTTCAGATCAACTCTAAATATAGGCAAAGTTAATTTTGTAAGTACTGTCTTATAACGAATCTTAGTTTATAAGAATTCCAACTTTTGGTGTGTATGTTTTTTGTTTTTGCTGAATTCATGATTCTTTTTCAGCAAGAACACTCACTATGGCTATGAGCAGTCCAGAGAGTATGTTTCCATATCAAGATTTCTTTCTCAGTTTAAGGAAAAGTTGGGCAAAAGCGTAATGCAAAATTCTAAGTAGCAACCTTTATGTAAGTATAATTTCAGCAAACTACTCACTTTTTTTAATGTTTCATGACTTTTGTCAACCAAAAATTGTTATTAACCAATAAAAAGTTCACCACCTATGGTAGGACTGGAATGGCACTGCTTTCCTAGAATTCGCCACTGCCAGAACCCTAGTGGGCTCTGAGTCAGTCACCAAGAAGCAACTTTCTGCTCTATTCTGATTAAACTTTAAAATGCACCAAACAGCAGGAAAGGTGGTCATAGCTGTAAATGTCTTTGTGCTAATGATGACTTTTCTCACCAGTAACAGCGGGGGGCGGGGGGGG
>NW_007735504.1:50026-51544 GCF_000696425.1 Galeopterus variegatus | reverse complement strand
GGGGGGGGAGACTTGACAAAGACAAAATTATAAATGTTTTATATTGGAAAATGCTAGGTGAGTTTAAGACATGGTCAGTTGATTAGGTTACTGCCAAGAAGTAAACAATAGACTAATTAAAGCTGTAATTAGTCATTGTTGACAGAGTGTATTTTTAATCAGAGCTCTTATAGGGGATATAGTGAATAATCTAATGCTTTGTTAAATAGAAATAAAACCAGCTTTTTAAAATTTAGCCATGCCTTGTCCTTGGGATTTGTATACCACCTGTGCTCTTAAAAATCTGGTGACTTCATTTTAGCATATAAAGTAACCCATATTAATTAATTATTTTGTGTTTTTATTGTATTGTTTGATTACATAATTTTTTATGGCTCCCTATTTCTTGGCAAGTCAAGAGTGGAAGAGAATTCTTGGTGACTGGAAGCACTGAGCTGGGCTTTTCACATAATTATAACTGCACATAAAGAACCTAAGAATTAAGGGTCAAGTAATATCCCCATGGCCTCATGATTGGTAAATGGCAAAAACTGAACTTCTAAACCAGGGTTGTGGACTCCAGCCTCTTCCTCTTAGAATTATACCACAGTCAACCTTAACTCTAAGATCCAGCCTCATCAGCCAAGACCCCCAGAACACTTCTGCTTCCATCTAAGCCGGGCGTCTTGCAACCACTAGTACTCTCCTCATTCCAGTCCCTCTCTCTTTTCCCTATCAGGCTCCATCCAGTTCTTATTCTACCTCCTCCCTGAAGTCCTACTGATTATTTCTGCCCCCACATACATATCTCTTTATGTATTTTTTCCTTTCCTCCCAACACCCATCAGACCTAGAGCCCTAGATTTTCTAGGGTAGACCTCATTTCAAGTAACTTATCAGTTGAAGGGACTTTCTCCCCAGTCACATAAGTATGTAATCACTTCATTATCTCCTCAACTTCAAATCATACATATTGCAGAAATAAAATTCCAGTTGAGAGATTTCCATGAACATAAGCTTCTATGTAATATAGAAAGAGTCCTGGTGAGATGAATAAGTATTTTCTAACTCCATTCTCTGTAGATACAATCTCTTTTTTCCAGTGTTTATTAAACTCATAAAATGGTTCTTGTAAAATATCAGCTGAAACAATGACCAGCCAGCATTCTTTTCCCAAAGAGATTTTGGAATTTTTATCTAATTCTTAGAGTCACATGGCTCTGTGTTATCTAGAATTATGTTTAAGTAAAAAAAAATTAATAATATGGCACTGATCTTATTTTCATAGATATTTGCCTGTGCACACACAGATGCTATCTAATTTGGCTTCCTCACATCTCAGAGAGGCAGAATTTGTGGGCAGATACTTTGATTAGAATGCCCTTTCTCAGATAAGGAAGCAAAGCAGTAGAACTTTGGCATGACTTCCTTGAAGTGGCAGCCAGCTAGAAAATGAACCCAATTTGCAAAACTATTAGATCAATGTCAGAAAACTTAGTAAAGCATCTTATTAAACAAGCATGTCTTTAACTTAAAACC
>NW_007735504.1:46641-49596 GCF_000696425.1 Galeopterus variegatus | reverse complement strand
GAAAATGAACCCAATTTGCAAAACTATTAGATCAATGTCAGAAAACTTAGTAAAGCATCTTATTAAACAAGCATGTCTTTAACTTAAAACCATATATTTTTTCTATATGGAAACATTGTTTAACAGTAAAAGTTTCAATTTATATATATATAAATTTAATATTTTTTCATATGTCACATAATTCTACAGAGAAAAAAATGAATTGTCTGCTTCATAGAGAATGGCATGTCCTTATCGTGATAAAGACAAGGAACTGACTTGTGGCTGGTGCTGGTTAACCCATTGAAGCAGGTGCCTATGGTGGGAAAGGAAACATTTCAATTAGGCAATGTCTTAGAAAACAATATATCTTTATGAGTGTGGTCCACTCTTCTAGTAGCTATAGAATGAGACTAAATGTTACGCCCAGCTGTTCAAATTAGCAATCATTCATTGGCAATGAAGAGTCTCTGGGCTAAGAGGCAGGGCACTGGTTCCCAACCTTGCCTACATGTTGGAGTCATGTGGGGAGCATTAAAAAATACAGATGCTTTTGTCTCACCATCAGGATTCAGATTTACATGATTTGGGGTATGGCCTGGGCATTGGGGAGTTTTAAAGACAGCCAAGTTTGAGAGCCACTAGGTTAGGAAAACCCATTTTCTGCTTGTGTTGACTGATCACAGGGAAGACATTGGCCTCTTCGTGAATACTCTCTAGTCTGTTCAATAGGGCTTGGTTCCGCTTCATTGCATCACAAGGTTTTTCAGTCTTAGAAGAGATATATGTGAAAGATTCTTGTGATATAAGGCTTTACAGCATTTCAAGAAATTTACATCTAATTTTCTTGTTTCCCAGCTGGAGTCCTGGTGGGAAGGATCTAGGAAAGCATTTAAAAAAAAATATGAATCCCTTTGAAAAAGTGAGTCATACGGTCCACTTATAAAGACAAGCAGAAAAACTTTTTGGGTCAAATACTAAATCTTTCAAAAAAATTCTTGAAGCTTTGTTTATTTAATCCACACACTTATATAACATCCTCATTGCCTGTGTCTTGAGTGAATAAAAATTATAATGTTTTAGGGGCTACTCCTAATTTTCAGGGAAACAAAATTTAGAATGTGTGAGGGAACAAAATTATGTGTATCTGAGAAGCACATGAAGGGTATTGTGCAACAGTTTCCAGCAGAAGAAGGGGTCCACCAGCTATAGGCCAAGCTTTGTAAATGACAATCAGCTGGAAGAAATTGCTCCAAATGTAGCAGGATCAAATTAGGGAGACTGACTCCTTTTTTGACCGTGGGTTTTTTTATACTGGAATAGGTCGATGAAGGGAGTTAGAGTCTCAACATTCTGAAATAGTTTCCTCTAGACATGGCTCAAAGTGAAGCATAGTGGTGGATAAAAATGGTTTCCAAACCTGGCTGCTCTCTGTCTTACCTTAGTGGAGTATTTAAACTCCAAGTTCCAGGACCTATCTGAAGAGATTCTAATTCAGCCCATTTGGAGAAGCCCTGGAGTTTGTATTTGTAAACTCCCCAGGGAATACTGACGATCAGCCAGGTTTGGGATCCACTGGATTATATATGTTCTCTGGTTCTGTCCCAGTATTATTTGACAGTTCCCAGGTAACCAGCCTTCCCTGCTGTTTCTCGATGATTTTAACTTAGTCCTGACTTGTGAGCACATTTACACAGCAGATTGGCTATCAGGACCTGTCAAATAATAAGTATTTTTATAAATAAGAAATTATTTGTGAGAATTAGATTCATAGCATGTATTCTATAGGCAACATCCATTAGGCTTCCAGAGGGTATATTATTGTTTGAACATGCATGATACTTACTAGTAAGTGATTGTATTGTAAACAAGTACTCATAAATACCTAATTAGTGGAACCAGGCCAAAAAAATTATTTGTAAAATGAAATATAGGATTCTTACCTTCTTGGAGCTTTTAAACACTGCTTTGTTGAGATATAGTTTATATACAATAAAACTCACCCTTTTAAAGTACAGAATTCAGTGTTTTTTATTATATTCATAAAGTTGTATCATCATCACTATCTAAACCCAAACATTTTCATCATCCTCCTCTCTCCAAAATAAAAAAACGCCATAGCCATTAGCTATGTCACTTCCTATTTCTCCTCTCCCCAGCCCCTGCCAAACACTAATTTGCATTCTGTCTCTATGGATTTATTTATTCTAAACATCTCATATAAATGGAGTCTTAAAATATGTGGCTCTTTGCTTCTAGCTTCTTTTAGTTAACATGTTTTCAACGTTTATGCACATTGTAGTATGTATAAGTACTTCATTCCCGTCTATGGATGAATAACATTCCATTGTATGAACATGCCACATTTTTTATATATATACATTCAGTGTATAGACATTCGGATTGTTTCTAATTTGTGGTTATTATGAATAATGCTGGTATAAGCATTCATGTACAAGTTTTTATGTGGACATATGTTTTTATTTCTCTAGTATAGATCTAGAGTGAAATTACTAGGTCGTATGCTAAGTCTATATTTAAGTTTTTGAGAAATTGCCAAACTGTTTTTCAAAGTGGCAGCACAATTTTGCATTCCTGCCAGCAACACGGGAGGGTTCTATTTTGCCACCTCCTCACCAATACTTGTGATTGTCCATCTTTTTACTGTAGCCATCCTGGTCGGTGTGCAGTAGTATCTCACTGTGATTTCAATTTCTGCTTTTCTAGTAACTGCTACTCTTTTAGCATCTCTTCATGTGCTTTTTGGCTATCTTAATAACATCTCTTTGGAGAAATATCTATTCAAATCCTTTGTCCATTTTTAAATTTAGTTTATTGCTGAGTTGTAAGAGTTCTAGCCACAAGTCCCTTATAGGTATATGATTTGCAAATATTTTCATCCAGTCTGGGTTGTATTTTCATTTTTTTATGGTGTCTTTTGAAGCACGAAAGGTTTTAATTTATCTATTTTTTTTT
>NW_007735504.1:45003-45523 GCF_000696425.1 Galeopterus variegatus | reverse complement strand
TTAAATGGTCTTGGCACCTTGTCACAATTGACCGTAAATATGAGCTTATTTTCTAGACTCTCAGTTCTCTTCCATTGATCTATCCTTAGCCTAGTGCCACACTGTCTTAATTACTATAACTTTGCAGTAAGTTTTGAAGTTGGAAAGTTTGAATCCTCCAACTTTGTGAATTTTTTTAGTCAAGATTGTTTTGGTTATTCTGTGTCTCTTTCATTTTTATATAAATTTTAGGATCATCTTGTTATTTCTGCAGAAAGGCAGCTAGATTTTGATAGGGATTGAGTTGAATCTATGTTGTTGTTAAGTTTTAACGATTAAAGGTGTTAATCATTAGTGCTTATTGCTTACAACAGCACCTGATATGTATAATAAGGCAATATAATTGCTGTTAAACATCATTATTCTATTATTATTTGAATTGTCTCAAATATTCCTTTCCAGTAGTTTGATAATTTTGCTATTTTTACTGTAATGGGCTTTATTTGTGTGTGCTATTTTTTTCTTCATAGTCATAATTTTC
>NW_007735504.1:41997-44376 GCF_000696425.1 Galeopterus variegatus | reverse complement strand
CATCTACAGGGCTTCTTTTTGGGAATTTGGAGGGAAATAACAAAACTACATCTTAGAGTTAAGTAAGTTAATTTTAAATGCTCTTAACCATTTTACAGTGGGTATAAAAACATTGCACTAGAATATGCAACAAACAGTAGCTATAGCCAGTTCCCTCCTCCCCCACCCCCCAAAAAACCCTTTTTGCTTGCTATCACGGCATCTCAGCAACCCTTAACATAGTAATTGCGTAGCTGTCTTTCAAAACTGGAATTTGTATGTTTGAAGTAAGTTATGCAAAACATCATCTTTGAAATAGGTGTCTGTCCTGCCCATGTCTTAGCTATAATAAAATCTACTATTTAATTTTAATATTAATAATATCTACTAATTAATTTTCTAAACATTAAAAAACAAAGACAAATAAGGGGTCTTCATAAAGTTCGTAGAAAGATTTGTATTATCTTTTATCCATTTTGCCACAAACTTTTTGAAGTACCCTTGCATACCTGAAGTTGGATTATCGACAACCTAGAAAATTTGTATCAGTGAGGGTTTTATCAAAAAAGCAGAATTACTATGAGTGATACAGAATAAGATATTAATCAATCAGGTTAGACCTTATGCTTTTTTAGGAGTTGGCTGGGTCTATGCAGTCAAACTGAAATCCAGAAGGGCAACTGGAACTTGCCTCTGTCTCTCACCACCATAAATCTAAATGGTGACAATGACTTAACAAAGCAGCTGGAACCTTCCTGTGGAGCCGCTAACACACCTGGCCCACAGCAGACCCTGGGCACACTTTGGGGTTGCACACAGCTAAGTTTCCAAGAAGGACACTTTCTAAGCTCTCTCTCTTTATTAACACGCATTTTAGGTTATCAGCATTTTAAAATATTCCTCAATTACTTTTAATCCATAAACACAAGGCTTCACAGAGGTTTCACTGAGTCTGAAACAGCAACTTTGTATAGTTTTGTTCCTACAGGCTATTTCCTCAACTATACCCCAAAGCCTGAATTATTTTAACTAACCCTGAGATTTGGGTCTTGTCTGCTAAACAATGTTTTTAAACACACATCAATTAGGGATTTGCTTTCTACCCATGTGTACATGTGAGCTTCAGGGATAATGCTTTGACTTTGCTTTCATGTTCTTCTCAAAAATATTAAATTTTGGGGGCCGGCCCGGTGGCGCACTTCTACAGTGTGCCGCTTGGGATCCCACATATAAACCGGCCGCTCACTGGCTGAGCGAGGTGCGGGAGCGACACTGAGGGTTGCGATCCGTTGCCGGTCATGAAAAAAGACAAAAAGGAAAAAAAAAATTTCATTTTGAACACCTGTCAGTATTGTACTACAACTGGGGACAAAACAGCTTCGTGCTTGGCTGGTTCCTGCTGAATTGTAATGATCCAGTAGTGTAAATGCATGAACGGATCCATGTTAGTATACAGAGAGATTTAAAAGCTCTGTCAATTCTCTCTTAAGGCAGGGAATTTTTTTTCAACATCGATCAAGGATTATTGGCAAGCTTCAGGGTTCTCAGCACAAATGCTTCTTGAGCAAATTTGAGTTTTAGGACCTTCAAGTCCAGAATTCCAAGGTCCTCTAGAAATTGACCACACAGCACTATGTCTCTTGGTGGAACCTGGAGAAAAACTAGAGAAGGGTAAGAACTCCTGGACAAGGAAATGGGGATGTGATTGAATTTAGATTAAGAATAGGGCTAGAGAGGACTTTCTAAGGGAAAACCAAAAAATGGTAGAAAATAGGAGTATTAATGGACTATTATGTAAATGAAAATAAACTCTTGAGATAACACCAGTGTTTTAATTGGTTTTTCTAAAGCTTTCCACAAATAAGCACAAATATACAGAATTAGAAATGGCAAGTAGGAAATAAGTATCAAAACAGAGGGAAATTTAAAAATTATATGAGAGTAGTTTGAACAACTTCATACAAGTACATTTGAATCCTAGATGAAATGATTAATATTCTACCAAATTACAATTTTGTAAAATTGACCCAAGTAAAAACAAGATTAAATGGACCAATTACCAAAGAGGAAATAGAGAAGGTAATTAAAAAAACACTCCCATACAAAATCACTAAGACAAGATGGTTCACATAGAAATTTTGGGGCCGGCCCGGTGGCGCACTGGATAAGTGCGCCGCTTGGGAGTGCGGCGGCGCTCCCGCCCGAGGGTTCGGATCCCACATACAGACCGGTTCCCGCTCACTGGCTGGGCGAGGCGCGGGAGCAACACTGAGGGTTGCAATCCCGTTGCCGGTCCCTGGTCCGGTACGGGGGCAACACTGAGGGTTGCGATCCATGGCCGGACACGGAAAAAGACAAAAAAAAAAAAAAAAAAAAAAAAAAAAAAAAAAGAAATTCTTT
>NW_007735504.1:33551-41037 GCF_000696425.1 Galeopterus variegatus | reverse complement strand
AAAAAAAAAAAAAAAAAAAAAAAAAAAAAAAAAAAAAAAAGAAATTCTTTCAAACATTAAAAATCAGATAATCTTGGGGGATGGCAGGTTAGCTCAGTTGGTTAGAGTGTGATGCCAACTCCAGGGTCCAGGGCTTGATCCCTGTATCAGCCAGCCACATCCCCCACCAAAAAAAAAAAAAAAAAAAAAAAATCAGATAACCTCAGGAATACTTCAACTATTCCAGAGCACAGAAAAGAAGGAAAACTTTCATAATCTATGAAGTAAATATAACACAAAGCTCAAAACCAAAGTTTGTTTCAAATAAACAAGACAAATATTACTTATGAATACTGATGAAAAAATAGATAAAATATAAGAAACAGAACCCAATAGCACATTTAAAAAATAGTATGTCACATGGAGCACAGCCTCAATATGCCAAGGTCTCAGGTTCAGTGTCCTGTACCGACCAGTTGCAAAAAAAAAAGAAAAGAAAAAAGAAACATCATGAAAAAGTGAAATTTATTTCAGAAATATAAAGATGATTCTATAAAAGAACACCTATTAAAATCAAGCTAAGGAGTAAAATTAGAAGATCATCTCAATAAAGGAGAAAAGGGAAATTGATAAATTCCTTATCTGCTTATGTTAGAGACAGCCAGCATCTTGCTTAGTGGGAGAATACTAGAGAATTTCCAGCTGAAATTAGAAACAAGGACACCCAGTCTCCCTGCTAGTCTTTAATTTTATAGTAGAGGTATTAGCCAGTGAAAGTAGATAGGAGGAAAAAAAATAGAAACATAAGAATTTGAAAGGAAAAACTAAATTGTATTAAGAAAGGATATGATTATACATCTGGAAAATTCAAAATAATGAGTTGAAAAACTATTATAATAAGAAAATTTAGTGAAGTATTGGGTAATAAAATAAATTAGCAAAAGTCAATAATCTGCAAACAGACAACAAAAATAACTAATAATAATGAAAGGTGAGCCCGAAGTTATGAAAGCACATAAAGAAGATATGCAGGTGTAACCTTAACAAAAATATCCAAGTCCTGTATGAAAAAAACTATAAAGTTATTCTTCAAATCATAGCAGAAGACTTGACCACATGAAGACATATACTATATTTTTGGATAGGAAAATTTAATATTATAAAGATGTTAGGAAAAGAAGACTGAGGAGGGATAATCCTCTCAGATTCTAAACATTTTAGGAATAATCATATTTAAAACAGTGCTGCATAAAGAGACAATCAGACCAGTGGATCAGAAGAGAAAAATCCAGAAATAGACCCACTATGGTAAGTGGCATCTCAAGTCAGTGATGAAAAAATGGATTTTTAAGTAAGTTGTATTGGGACAGCTAGAAAAAGATAAGTTTGGATCAGCTGTTTATAACAGACATAATGAAATTTCAGATGAGTTAGGATTTAAATGTAAAATTGATACCCTGTAAGTACCAGAAGAACACCAGTGAATTCCTCTACAACTTGGGGTGGGAAAACCTTCCTAACCGTGACTTGGAATTTGAGTCCTCAACCCCAAAACAACATCAGCAGCAATAATAAAAATCCTTTGTGTGGCATAAACAACACAAGCAAAGTGAAGAGACAAATGGGAAAAAGTATTTGCCTCTTAAATAACAGTTTTAATATCCCTAATATACAAAAAGCTTCTTAAGACAGAACAGATAAAACCATTTTTAAAAATGAGCAAGAGATATAATAAGCCTTCCATTCACAGGAAAAGAAATAAAGTAACCCTGAAACATACGAAAAGATACTTGACCTTGATCGTTGGAAGTGAAATACAGGTTAAAACAATATATGATTTCTGACCTATCAAATCCTCAAAAAGCCCAATGTTTAATAACCTTCTCTATAGGTATCACAATGCCAATAGTGCTAAGGTTGAGAGATCTTGTTTTACACGTATGTATTAAATTATTTGTGAACAAAAAGGTTATGATGTCTGGAATTTGCTTCAAAATAATCTTGAGAAAGGGAGGGTATCAGAGTATATTGAACGTGATCGGTAATATATTGGTAATTTAGAAGCTGGGTGATAGGTAGATGGGGGTACATTTCACTGTCCCCTCAAATTTAGTGTATGTTTGGGGGCCGGCCCGGTGGTAAGCTGGGTGATAGGTAGATGGGGGTACATTTCACTGTCCCCTCAAATTTAGTGTATGTTTGAAATTCTTAATAATATTTTAAAAAAGAAATTTATATAGTTTTAAAAGATGCCACAAAACTAAACCAAAGGAAAAAATCTTACTTTATAGGAAAAAATAACTTAGAGAAAAAAAATTTATTCGTTGGCTTAGAAGTGAGTTTAATGTGTAAGAATATTGATGACATGTCAATGGAGATAAGTCAGTTTAAAGCTAGCCTATGTTAGAATTTTTACTCTTTACTTCCACAGTTAGTAAGCTAAACTTTAGACTTCAATAAATTCTTGTTTTATCTCTATTATATTAGGTCATTTAATCACAGAATAAAACAAAATGGACACTTTTATTTTTAAAAATAGATTTGATTGTTCCAGTAGACACATTGACCACTGTCAGCTTAAGTAAAAGTCATTTAGTTAAGTTCACATTGATTTATATTTGCAATTTGGTCTGTACCTTCCACCTCAGCCCTCATCCATTAATTCTAAACAGACTTTAAAAAGAAATAAAATTTAACTGCAATAAACCTTTTTTAAAAAATAAAATGCTATAGACACATTAAAGAATTTTTTTTTTAATTCCCATTTTCCCAGAAACATGGCTTTTGTTCTGTGGATGCATAGGCTAAAGGTCCCTAAAATAGTTCAGCCATCCCTAATTTAATTCTAACATGCAGGACATAAATGTGGTTGTGGGAAGCAATACTTCAAGGTCAGTTAGTGGGAACTATCCTCGGGCCATCATTCAGACAATTAAGTGCTTGCTATGAGAATCCCAGACCTCAAAATCTACCTCCAGGAGCCCAACGCAAGCCAATCAAATAAAGATAAATGAGGAAATATTAAACATCTGCTCATCTTGGGCTTGACAGCTTTATTTTATTGAAACATGTACACTGAATGCAAAGAGATATCACTGATACCTTATATGCCTCACCGGTACCTTACATGTCTACTGAAGATATGCAGGTGTAACCTTAACAAAAATAAAATTTAGTGTATGTTTGAAATTCTTAATAATATTTTAAAAAAGAAATTTATATAGTTTTAAAAGATGCCACAAAACTAAACCAAAGGAAAAAATCTTACTTTATAGGAAAAAATAACTTAGAGAAAAAAAATTTATTCGTTGGCTTAGAAGTGAGTTTAATGTGTAAGAATATTGATGACATGTCAATGGAGATAAGTCAGTTTAAAGCTAGCCTATGTTAGAATTTTTACTCTTTACTTCCACAGTTAGTAAGCTAAACTTTAGACTTCAATAAATTCTTGTTTTATCTCTATTATATTAGGTCATTTAATCACAGAATAAAACAAAATGGACACTTTTATTTTTAAAAATAGATTTGATTGTTCCAGTAGACACATTGACCACTGTCAGCTTAAGTAAAAGTCATTTAGTTAAGTTAACATTGATTTATATTTGCAATTTGGTCTGTACCTTCCACCTCAGCCCTCATCCATTAATTCTAAACAGACTTTAAAAAGAAATAAAATTTAACTGCAATAAACCTTTTTAAAAAATAAAATGCTATAGACACATTAAAGAATTTTTTTTTTTAATTCCCATTTTCCCAGAAACATGGCTTTTGTTCTGTGGATGCATAGGCTAAAGGTCCCTAAAATAGTTNTTTTCCCAGAAACATGGCTTTTGTTCTGTGGATGCATAGGCTAAAGGTCCCTAAAATAGTTCAGCCATCCCTAATTTAATTCTAACATGCAGGACATAAATGTGGTTGTGGGAAGCAATACTTCAAGGTCAGTTAGTGGGAACTATCCTCGGGCCATCATTCAGACAATTAAGTGCTTGCTATGAGAATCCCAGACCTCAAAATCTACCTCCAGGAGCCCAACGCAAGCCAATCAAATAAAGATAAATGAGGAAATATTAAACATCTGCTCATCTTGGGCTTGACAGCTTTATTTTATTGAAACATGTACACTGAATGCAAAGAGATATCACTGATACCTTATATGCCTCACCGGTACCTTACATGTCTACTATTCTAAGCTTTCCCAAGTGCCTTAAGCATATTAAGTTGGTTTTTATTTAATAAGTGAAATCACAAGACCAAAGCTTGTCATGGCATTCTTGAGATTGTTACTTGGTCGACTAGCAAAGAAAGAACATCAAAGTCTGCATGAATAATTGCACCTATATAGTAGTTATGGATTCATGACTGTAGCATTTAAGTTCCCCACTAAAAATCAAGAAGTATGTCCCCAGAGCCATGCAAAATGCCATGCAAATGAGAGGTGCCCATGAGTGTGTGTTAGGTGAGCGAATGGATGCTTTCATGGAGGATCCCTGTTCTCTGAGCCTGACCTGTTCAACTGGCAACTCAATATGCTCTCTGCCTGCAGAAATCTCATATTCAAAGAGTCCAGTCCCTCTGTGCTTCGTCTTTTCTTAGGTTATTTGAAACTGTTCCTCTGAAGATATAAATATTCTATTCTGAGAAGGTTTTGTACTCTTGTGCAACTTAAAATAGAAAAGTGAGCTCAGAAAGCCAGACCTGGAAAGTACCGAGGTGATCAATCCATCTAAACACTCCCTTCACATGCGAGGAAGGAGAATTCAAGACCTAAACTTGGATAGACACCACTTCCACCAATTGCTCATGAGGTTAATTTCATTAATCATGACATTTTGCGTGGTTCTCAGTAGCTTATGTACATTTATACACTCAACAAATATTTCTACCTTGTGTGTACCTAATGCACTTTTTGTTTTTCATTTCAAATTATAATGAACAATAGTCTTGGATTTTCCTCTGTTAGAAACTAGTTGTCATTACCACAAGTTACATAACTTCTTTGTGGGTGACTTTTTGTCTGCAAACTGAGAGGCTGGACCACATAATTACTCGATTTTCTTCTACCTTTAAGGCTTCATTGAACGGAGCTTCATAGATGTTGATGAATTTCAGTTCTTTTCCCTACTCTTCCCAGCCCCTTGCCTCCCCATGAAGGGTGCTGGGGATGGCACTTCAGTTTCTGTATGTGAAAGTCCTCCTGGCTCTTGCAGTATAGCTTGTGACACCACGATAATGATTGTGAGTCGGACACATTTCCTGAAACACTGCAATTTTCTGTTTTTTTTCCTCCCTTTTACATCCATAGGACCAAGAACTGTCAAGACCATCAGTCATTGTGCAGGAATAAATAATACTGTTAAACTCGTCAGCTTTTTGATCCTTCCCAGGTCATTTTTTAGCCTAGTTCTTAGAAAAGGAAACCTTGCCAGGACTTTTATTTTTTTTCGTGGTGCTGTATTTACCATGCCAAGGATAGAATATTGAGATCATATAATTTGGGGACTCAGAAACTTATATAGTAATAAAAAGAGGAGCTGAACCAAATGCAAAAGAAATATCTATCTATAAAGTATATATAATTTATATAGTTTATATGTATACATTATATATGAGAGGAGAGTAGTGACATAAAAAATGGGAAATAAAATTCATTTTCAAAGGAAACTTGGAGGTGAACTGTTTTATTCCTAGCTTAATATGTCAAATAGCCTGCTGGAGACTCTAAATAAAGGTTTTCCACAATGCCAAGCCTTGCATTCATTTTGGGTGGAATTTGTGTTAAATGTCTCAAAGTGTCCACCACCCTTCACTTATAGAAAAGAGGCAGTGTGGGCCACAGTGAAATTGATGCAAGTGAGCCTGGATTGATCACTCTGGATTAGACCTTGACTAGGAGGCAGCTCCAGTATTGCCCCAGGCAGGTTTATGTACAAACAACAGAGAACAAATTGGCTGCCAATCAAGAGTGCATGGTAGGTCATGTAGTTGGCAAGTGGTAATAGTCTCATCCTCAGCCCCCACACATTGCTCCTCTAAGCCCTCTCCTCCTATCTAATTCCTCCCTGTGCTATAGGTTAAAGGCAAGTTTGTCTTCCTCTACAAAGTCTTCCCAGGCCACTGCAGCCTATAAAGATCACTGTTTTGTTTGAAACAAAGGCACAACAATTTGACTTATTTACCAATTAATCATGTTCTTTCCTGCAAAATTATGTTGTATTTTCCTGCATCCTTATTTAGTGTTTAAGCATATGCATACCTTGTCAGAAACTAGATTTGGAAATACATTTTTTGAATTTTTATTTTTGAACACAACACTGCATATTGAAGATATTTAACTAGATTTACACGAGACTTAGTCTTTTAGGTCTGAGGTTTGTGGGTTATTGTTAAGCTCATTTACTCAAGATTTAGTCTTGAGACTGTCATAAAAAGAAATTTTTTTTTAAAAGTTTAAGCAAAATTTTAAAGTATGTTGATATATCTTCTTGACTCCATTCTTTTTATTTTTCCATGGAGCCACAGTATCCTCCAACTTCATCTTCTGTTCAGGCAGCCAGTGGATTCAATTTCATCCTCCCTAGGGAAGTATTTCACTTTAGTTACTTATATCTTAGAGTAAATTTAAGCTCTTTCTTTTCCCAAGACAGTTAACATTTCATCTGACTGTACTAGTGAAGTGACAGACTATATCACCCTCCAGAACAGTTTTACTTGAGCAAGTTTTAGGTGGAAGAGTCATGGTGATGATAGAACTTAAATGGGGGAAATAATGCTACTTGGTGGCCGTCTCTTCTAGCAACCCGTGCAGCTCCAAGACTCGGAGCAGCAACATCTTTAACTATAAAGTCCTGGTAAGATATTTAGAACTGCCCTAACTCAGAACCAGTCACTTCTAGGCAGTCACCCAATGCAGACATTTTCCAAGAAGAACTTCATGTCAATAGTTGAGACATCTGTATCCTTTTATTAAGGAAAGCTGGTTAATAGTGACTGCTATGCATCTCCTCCTGAGCAATGATTATACTTTGTCTAGATATTTAAAAAGAAAAAGAGAATGTTCGTGGTCAGTAAAAACTCACCCTGAGAGACCTACTCAGTAAAGAAAGTGTGTTATAGGGGAGGGAGACTTCAGAGTAAAAGTATGTATTGGCAACTCTCCAAACATCTACCTCAAAAAAACATTTGTTAATGAAGAAACTCGCATCCGTAATAAATTGAGTAGGATTTAGCAGCAGTATGGTTCAAATTTAAGAAAATTCTAAATTTTCTTAAACGTAAAAAAAATGTGAATCTTCCAAATTATACAGTGATCCTAAATTATTTGATTAGTACCTCATTATCTTCTTCTTCATTATTTACCCAAAGATAGAAAACCCTTCAGTTTTGATTACTAACTTAAGTGACAATATAAAAATGGTTTGCTCTAAATTTATATACATGTACACCCTGTGCATCATTTTCTTACATGTACACAATTATGAGAATTATGTAGTGATTTATAGATATGTCC
>NW_007735504.1:13696-33409 GCF_000696425.1 Galeopterus variegatus | reverse complement strand
TGCATCATTTTCTTACATGTACACAATTATGAGAATTATGTAGTGATTTATAGATATGTCCACGGAATAGGCTATTGTTGAAATATAACTACTCACCCCAGAATTCTTGAAGAAATACAGTATTCTCTGGATCTTCAGAGTTGAGAAAATATTCCTCCTCACATAATAGTGAGAGAAATTTTTCCATTCTAGAAAAATGTTCACAGACCTTTTTCTGCATAGAACATGACAAACCCATTTCTATAACCTATGAATCAGAAAATTGTGAATCATTTTGCTAAACTCAAGAGTGGAAATTTCACCAAGTATTCAGTAGGTGATGGTGTCATTGAAATGTGTGTCCTGGTATTCCCGGTGTTACCAGTGCTGGGGCACTTGTCAGTAGCCCTTGGCTGGTCCTCATCCGTAGTCACTGTAACAACAGAATAAATAAGGCTGGAGCAGGAGAGGCCAGGGCACTGGAAGAAATGGCAAGTGACNTAATTGAAGGCTCATCCTGCATGAATTGTTGCAAAATATTCCACTGGGCTTTTCTCTTGCATTATGCATGTAGACTTAGAGTCTCTCTCTAACATGCCCACATCATCGTGGACCAGGTTTTCTGTTCCCTGTGACGCTCCTCTTCCTAGCACCATCCTCCTAATCCCAAGAAAAGTCTATGACTTCTTAAGTCTACTATTGCTGTGGAAATGGTTATTTTGCATATTTTTCCATATTAAGTGACATAATGTAAAAAGATTTGTAGTGAGTGAAATAATAGGTGTGCCCTTACCCCTGAAGCTGCTTTGATTAAGTTAATTTGGGATTTGGCAGAATAGAGTCATTTGATTTTTTTTGACCTTGAAAATTCAACTTATGTTGTTTTGATAAGAGGCAAAGAAAAATTACCTTTAATCATACATACTTGTTTTTCCTCTCCTACACAGGCCCACCAAGACCATCACTATGACCGATGGGGACTATGATTATCTGATCAAACTCCTGGCCCTTGGAGATTCAGGGGTGGGGAAGACGACCTTTCTTTATAGATATACGGACAATAAATTCAATCCCAAATTCATCACTACAGTAGGAATAGACTTTCGGGAAAAGCGTGTGGTGAGTTCTGAACCATACTTTTAACCTTGTTACTGATCCCCATATGTAAAACAAGAATTAAGAAGCTATGTTTATCGCATCGCAAAGTGTCTGTCTTTTATCACAGGAAATTCATAACCTATCAGTTTAATTTACTTTAGAATATCATTTACTACTTTTCAAGTATAAGTAACATTTTGGTTGAAAAATATTGAATGCCTCTATCTCTTGACTCAGGAGTATACAAGACAGTTAAAATAAATCATTTGTGGATTTGTATAGTGTTTTCTGTACGTTAAGGAATATTTCAAAACTTGAATTATTCAGGATCTGAAAACGTTAACTCTTTGATCAGAGTTAAATTCCTCAACAAGACCAAGTGTTCCTTTCCTTACTCGTAACAAAGAGATTGAAAGAATGATTGGCAAATAGCTGTAACATGAGCTTTGTACATTCTTGCTGCGTTTCTATTAACGTGTAGACTCAGCCATCAATCACTGGCTTATTATGAGCAGAATGTGAGACCAATCCACGCTATTTTCCAAGATAAGGGAGTCTAAGTGAGAATCACAACCACTTCCTTCTCCTATGCTAGACGCTAATGACAGGAATAAGGATATTGTGACATGTGAGACGTGCAGCATAGGCACAGAAGCTCAGCCAGATTTACTGCCATCCAAGGTATTTTTGATTGCCAAGATGGCTGTGGCTTCCAGTTGATGTCATAAATCCACTCATTCCTTGAGAACTGGCAAAGAAAACAAAGGAAATAGGGTTAGAAGGCCATTGCCTGAGAAGTAAAATCATGGTTTCTTATCATGTCCTGCACCTTATCGGAAAGTCGGTACATTGTAGTATAGTCTTAGCAAACTGGCTTCCAACCCTTTCTGGGTTTTTCTGCCTTCTTCCCTCCCCAATGTCCCCACTGACCTGGGTATAAGTTTCTGCAAAATTTTCTCTTTAAAACATTTTCACTAAACTATACCTAGGGGAGCTGATGAAATGTTAAAATTTTTATGCTTTGATTAAAAAGCAAAAAGGCCAGATTTTTTTTTTTTTTAATTAAGCTTATCTAAAAAAGCCTTTGAAAAATGGTTAGTAAAAGAAGGCTTGAAATGTCCTGTGTCAACTTATTGAGAAATTCTGTGCATATTTCATGTCTAAGTTATTTTGAAATTAAGCTTATCTAAAAAAGCCTTTGAAAAATGGTTAGTAAAAGAAGGCCTGAAATGTCCTGTGTCAACTTATTGAGAAATTCTGTGCATATTTCATGTCTAAGTTATTTTGAAAGTCCATTTTACAGTAAAAGACATTCAGGTATTTGTAAAGCACTTAACTGTTTTTTTAAAAAAATGCTTTCATATCTGTTATTTCACTTAAGTTTTCAGTAACTGTTAAGTAGGAAGGGATTATGGGTCTCAATCTGCAGATAAGGAAATAAGTTAAAGCACTTAACTGTTTTTTAAAAAAAATGCTTTCATATCTGTTATTTCACTTATGTTTTCAGTAACTGTTAAGTAGGAAGGGATTATGGGTCTCAATCTGCAGATAAGGAAATAAGACTCAAAGAGGTTAAATGAAGAGTTGGTATTTGAATCTAGAACTTGGGTCCTAAATCTGATGTTTGCTTCCTCCATGAGGAAATGACAGAAGGTGTCTAATTTAAGTTTGCAGTATGCCTAAGTTGTGTTGAAAATCGTACTCGTACTTGACATTTAAAAGTGAGAGTATATGTGATACTTCTGAAAAAAAATAGAGCAAATATTTATTCTGCACTATGAACTTTGATTATAGTAATCGAGAAAAAACATGCTGAGTGAACCCAGAGAATTTGAATGTTGACAAAATCCAAAGCAACAACAATTGATGAAAACTGTATCTTTCAGGTTTATAATACACAAGGACAAAATGAATCTTCAGGGAAAGCGTTTAAGGTGCATCTTCAGCTTTGGGACACTGCAGGACAAGAGCGGTACAGTAAATTACTTTGTATCTAAATACATATAGCTTAAAAAAACTTAACTTTAAAATGAATGCTGTATGAGAACTTCAAAAACAAATAATATGCAATGCTTCTCTTGGTTACAAAATAGACGTTTGTATGGAGAAGTAAAAATAAATGATTTCTACTTAACAGAGCAGATTTCAAAAATCAGATTTTCAAAAATCTCTGTGAGGATTATTGTTAAGTATTGTCTTTGCATTTTCTAGTAGGAAAAACCTTTTTCAGAGTCTGAGTGAATGAAGATGGAAAATTAACACTGTTATAAGTGCTGCTTGAAGAGGAAGTTGAAGAAAGGGTGTTTCGACCTGTCTCGCTGCTTTCTGTTCTTCTGCACAGACTCTGTCTGACCCGTGCCATGTGGCCAGCTTTGTCCTCTTAGATTTTGATCACACCTTTATCCTCCAGTGAGGATATTTTATTCCCTCTGCACTCTCCCTGATCCTTTCCTTTTACCAGGCTCTGAGCGTATTCCACCTCCTCTGTGAAGCCTGTCTGAACACCCCAGCTCAAACAAACTCCTATTCTGAACTCTTGCAACACCTATTCTATTACCAATAAGTTACTCAATTAATGATATTCCACCTTTTATGTACTAAGATGGAGCTTCTATTTTTGTCTTTAACTACTGTTCATTGATTTACTTGTAGACTTCTCACTCTGACAAAATGATTAGGTTTATCAGAGTATAGACCTTGCCTAGTTCTTCAGCATTATTTCCAATAACAATGTTCAAGATAACAGATACTCAGTAGACAGAGAAGTGTTGATTACTGAGAGCTGGAGATACTATTCCATCATTTGATGAACATATATTTCTTTGGGGTCCAAATTTTCAAAGTGCTTAAGACCAAGCGAATGAAATTTTTCAATATTAAATTAAATAAAAAATGGCAGAAGATTGGCAGAGAAGATATTTAGAAGGCATGTACCTCCAAACTCTGCATCATATGTCTTAGAATGCTTATGCTTGTAAACACTTGCGGTTTTGAAATGCATCCAAAATGTTCTCACTTTCAGTGAGTGCAAACGCCAGGAGAGGTGCTGGGCCCTCTCTGTTAGTTTTTTTGACTGCGAATTTCATTCACACACACCCTTCAACACTGCTGGTTCCTCGGAAGTCATTCCTCACAAGAGTCTCTGTTCATATGTCAGTTTTGTTACTGCAAAGATGTATGTTTTATAGACCAATTTAATTCATTTTTGAAGAAGTATATGAGAAAATGTGGTTCCCATATGTCCTCGCACATGATATGTCAGCCTAGCGTGAAGGCAGGCTTCTCTGTCCGCTGAAGACAGCTGCTCTATGAGGGGAATGGGGAATGCCAGGGGCAGTCTTGGTAACACTTAGGTGAATTTTGCATTCTGTATGTATAAGGTGTAGCTAAGCAACAAGATAAACAATGCCTCACACCTCAGATCTGTGCCCGAGGATGTCTGGCAGTGCAATCCATGTAAGATAATGGTTATTGATAAAAGTCACATCATGGGAAGAAGGAAAAAGGGGCAGCCTGTATTCTTTAGGCCTACATCAGGATAAAAGCCTTAGTTCCCAGTGAGAGAAAGCTAGTGATGATGTCTCTAGTAGTCTGTTTCTGTTGCTTATAACAAAATACCTGGAACAAGGTATTTGTAAGAAAACAAAATTTGTTGCTTACAGTTTCAGAGGCTGGGAAGTCCAAAGTCTGGGAAACACATCTGGTGAGGGTCTTGGTGGTGGTGACAGTGATCCAGGGTCTCATATGGCAGAAAATGGTGGATCAGAGAGAGCTCCTGGTGCACTCTCCTTTTTAAAGCTCAAAACCATGCCCATGACCCCCATTTTTAATCCATTCACTATGGCATGGTCCTCAGAATCTAATCACCTTTTCAAGGACCCACCTTTCAGTTACTATAATAGGATTTCCCATCCTCAACAGTTATAGTGGGAATTAAGTTTCTAATATGTGGAATTTGGGGGACACAATTCAATCAACCCACAGCAATGTGAATCTGGAGTCTGTTTATTTATGTGTTGCTAGCCTTCCCCATCCTGCCCACTCACTGGGCAGAATTGTCCAGGGTATAAGCCTGCTCCAGAACAAGAGTATCCTACTCGAGTTGCTGTGGATGAGAAGGGTTTATCCCAATCAGATCATTACAACAAGCATGTTTTGAGTAACTTTGTCATACGCTGTGGGCAATAAGAAGGGAATAACACTCAGTCTTATTCTCAAATGAGATACACACACATACAGATTCTCTCTCTCTCTCTCTCTCTCTCTCAGAGAGAACAAATAACAGTTTTCTTAGCCACAGCACTGTTATGGTTGAGTAGGAGACAATTTTGTGGGTACAGCTAGTCTCCAAAGGGAAAGAACAGTTTGATAAAAGCACTCTGATCTCTGTGAGCTTCCAGGGAATGGTAGAAACAAATTCACAAGGAAAAATTGAGTAAATCTTTTGGTATGTCTACTCTTCAATTTTTAGATCATGATAGTGCCCTATTTAAAAAAAAAATCCTACTTTGGAAATAGATAGCAGTTAACATTTTCCCTGCTTTTGTATTAAAAGTATCATTCTCTATTGAAGTCATTTTAAATCTTTAATAATTTTATGTATTTTACTGTTCTCTTTCTTTCTCTTTAATTTCACAAATTTTTAGTGAGCAAATACCACGTTCTGAGCCATGAAAATGTAATGGATAGCAGGTTAGAAACCCAGCTCCTTTTCACTTGGAGCTTGCAGTCTAAGTTGGAATTTGGGCAGATAAACAACTGCAATATAGCCTTAGGACAGAAACAGGAAAACACAGGGTGAAAGGCAGGCCTGCCAGGAGGAGCCCATACCCAGACACGGGTGTTGGGAAAGCCCCTAAAGAAAGACATTTCCTCTGACACCACTATGTATGTACTCATGCACAGTGTACGAGTGGGTATTACCCAGGCTAAAGGAAGGGGTAGGAGGAAAAGAAAGCATTATGACGAGGTTACCCACAGAAAGACCAGCATGTGTGAAAGCCCAGGGGAGGAGAGTGAACTTTCTAAGAAGTAAAAGGTCAGCATGACTGTGGGTAGTCAAGAGATGAGGCTGGATAGATGAGCAAGAATCAGTTCCTGCAGAGCCTTGACAGCTTATTCAGGAGTTGGGGCACTATCTTAAGAGTGATGCATGACCATTAATATGTTTTCAGTAGAGAATTGATGTAATCAACGGGAGGAAATGGGGGGTGGGTAGGGTCTCAAACGAAATTGGACACTGGAAGCCTAATGAAAGGCTGTTGAAGTTATCCAGGTGAGAGAGTAGGGGCAGAGGAGATGGACAGAAAAGAGCAGGTCAAGAGAGAAGTGTGGCTGGTGCCCAGCAGCTGAAGGATGGGGATACCACTGACAGAGAAAGAAATCAGGACGAGGGGCCAGTTTGGTTTTAGACCTAAGAAACTGAAGGCGCCTGAGTTTCCTCCAAGTGGAAATATCCAGCAAGTAATTAGGCACAGAGTGTGAAACGCAGAAAAGATCTAGACCTCTACGTGTGGGGTTCCTCAACATCTAGGCAATCATTGAGCCAGGGAAGTGGATGAGATTGCCCAGCGAATGTACATGGAGAGAGGAGAGAACGAGACTAGGACACCAAGGAAACCAACACAGGAGATTGACACATAGGCTAAAGTAGAAGACCAAAAATTAGGAGGACATTTAGGATAGAAAGTGGTATCCTTCTTTATTTAAAAATATGTGCCCTTCCAAAAACTCCCATTGCCAGTTCAAGACCTTCTGTGGCTTTTATGTGTGATCCTTGGTTTCGCCCATTGATAACATCAAAGTGGACCTCAGCACATCTTCAGCTTCACTGTAGATGCTGCGGGGCTGGGAGGTAGGAGAGGAGGAGACAGTCTTTTGCATCTCACCTAAATAGAATTCATAGTCCTTCACCTATGTACAAGGCCATTGTGATCAGGCCCGAGGCTTCTTCTCTAATTCACACTTACTGGGGCCCAGGTGTCTTGCCTCCAGCCAAAAGGGCTCTCACTCTATTCCCAGGAGGAAGAGCACATTCCTGCCTGGAGACCTTTGCCCTTCCTATACTTTCTGTCTTGACTTCTCTTCTCCTATTTACAGCCGTGTGCTAGTTCCTTTAATCCCTTCGAGTTCTTGCCCAAACTTTTTTTTTTTTTTTTCCCTTTTGTCTTTTTTCATGACCGGCCACGGATTGCAACCCTCAGGGTTCCGCCCGTACCGGACCGGGACCAGCTACGGGATTGCAACCCTCGGTGTTGCTCCCGCACCTCACTCAGCCAGCAAGCGGCCGGTCTGTATGTGGGATCAGAACCCTCGGCGGGAGCGACGCCGCACTTCCCAAGCGGCGCACTGTAGCAGTGCGCCACCGGGCCGGCCCTGCCCAAACTTTATTTATCTCTTGGGAGAGGCCTTCCTTGACCAACCGCCCTGTTATGGCCAACATCTGACAGGTAAAAGAAATTTGCCCACGAGAACCAGGTGATAGGAAAAGGAAGAGAGTTTATTTCTGGCAACCAGGGCTATGCAGGCCAATGGAGAAGCGCAGCCCCAAGTTGAAACCTCGTTGAAACCTCTCGCAGCTTTTATTTTTAGCTAGGCGGGAATTTTTCACGCCTGACACAATCTAGCCAATGCAAGCAAGCCAGCGATACATAAGCTAATTTTGTGGTTAGCCCTGTAGCCCCTCCCCACCCTGGCTTCCCCATAGGGACTTTCTAGCCTAAAATGGCGGAGCAGCCTAAAATGGCGTTGGTTATGCCACTTTGTTTATTCCCCCATTTATTTTAGCAAGCGATTTGTACAGAAGCAGAATGCACATGTTAAGGTCAGTAGGGGTTGGGGCGTCCCTTAACAAAAGAAACAAACAAAAACAACAGACAGTAACTACAAAAACTCAGGGGAGGAGTGAGAATCTGATTTTCAGAGTTGCCACATTGTATTATTTAAAGCCCCATCTAACATAGCTATCTTTATCACTCTGAATCCCCCTAACACATCTGAAAGTTCATTTGGTCACTGCCACCACCAGACACTATGTTATGTACTTTTTTTCTCTGCTTGTGTTTTTTACTCTTTCCACTATTAGAATGTGAGCTCTGTGAAAGTGCAGACCTTGTCTATTTTGTTCCATTGTGATACCCCAGACCTGGAAGAAAGGCTGGCACAGAGTAGATGCTCAAAATATAGGTATTTCTTATTACTACATATGCATATAATTAATAATATATTATATGAGGGTACTTCAAAAAGTTCATAGAAAAAATGGAATTAAAAGATAATACATATTTCTCCATGAACTTTTTGAAGTACCCTTGAATATAATACGTAGTTAATAATTTATGTATATATAACCACTTTCAATGTCAGTTCAGTAGCATAGTTGCAAGCAATGGGTAAAAAACACATTCTGACTTTCTTAATTGCTTCTCCAAATGAGTGTTTATCCTAGGATCTGTCTTTTTTTCTGTTTAGTATTGTACTTCCTTATTCAAATTTCGGTGGTATTATTAGATTCTGAGGAGATAAGGAGATAATAAGCTTATTAGATTCTTTCAGAAAATGGTTTGTTTATCCTCTTTCAAGGCAGATGAGACTCCTTCTTGTTTTTAATACTCTGGAAGGATATTGTTGGGATTTAAGATAATTCATTGCCATTTCTAATAACCCTTTAATTCCTAACACCCAATTACCTGGTGTTAGAGGGTAAGCCATTGTCTTCTTCCTCTGGTCCCAGCAAGGTAGCACACGGCATGCCATAAGATAGACATTAAAGTAGCCTCTATAACCTCAGAAACACAGGGTGACAGGTTTCTTACCTTTTTTCTTCCTTCCTTCCTTCCTTCTTTCCTTCCTCTCTCCTTCTCCCTCCCCCAACAGTTTCCTGGAGAAAAAAGAAAAAGAAGTTACCCATCTTAAAATTGTTTCTACATGAATTTGTGATGATTCAAAAATGGTCCACTCTATAGATCATCACTTTGGACATCAGGGGAGAGAAATGTAGCAACATTTTTCCTAAAGGAAAAAGCAAATTCGTACACTTTAAAATCATGTTTCATTATCTCCACTTACATTTGAGGAACAAATATTATAGAGCAGTATGTCCATCTCAGAGGTAGAAGAGCACAGGTAGGTATTGATACAGATGCTTCATATATATTATTGGTCATCTTCACAGTCTGCTATTTGTGAGGCATTGTCTCCACTTCACAGATGAGGAAACTGTGACTGAAAGGCGTAAGTAACTTGGCTAACATAGCTAGTAAGCAACCAAACTGGAGATGAACGATTAGACTAGGAATCTGGGGTATGAGCAGTCATTTGACATCACTTGTTTATAACTAACTTGCTGTTTCCATCTGCTTTCTTTCCAAGGCCAACTGCAAGCAAATGCTTATTGTGAAAATCCAGATATAGTATTAATTGGCAACAAGGCAGACCTTCTAGATCAGAGGGAAGTCAATGAACGGCAAGCCCGAGATCTGGCTGATAAATACAGGTAAGTCAGTTACACTGAGATGTCATCTGACCTTGCATACTGCTACTCGACTAATGGAGCAGAGACACAAGATTGCTATTTGAAGGAATTCCCTTGAATCGAGGACAGTATGTGAATTAAAAAGATCTTCCAAAGGAATACATGTAATATTTTAATGAATTACTTAATAATAATGGCACCTAACATTTACTGAATACTTACGTGCTAGCAACTGTTCCTAGACTTTAACTCATTTAATCCCTCATAACCATATGCAGAAAGCACCAGAGTTATCTCATTTTATATATAAAGAATTGAATCACAGAGGGATTAAGTACCTGATATAAGGCCACATAGCAATTAAGTAGCAGAGCTTAAATTAAATCCACTATACTCTTCTTTAAACACCATCCTCTACTGCCTTTCAATTAATAGCTGCAAGAATCTAAGGAATAATACCTGACATGGACATGATAATGCAATCCTTACGTAGCTGAGCTTGAATAGCAGCTAAAAAAAAAAAAAATCCCATTTAATTGTAAATTAAGTACCATGGCAGAAATTGTCATCATTTTAAATATTAAAGCACTTTCATCATATCTGCCCATTTTTTACTGAAGAATTCTCCTTGAGAGCTTTAAAAGTTCCATGTCTTCATGGAACTTTTAATTTCAAATAAATATAGACTCTATTTTCATGAACATCCTATTCAATACATGCCTGATTTCTAAGTGAGATTTCTAGAAAATTGATTAGAAGGGAAGTAATATTTTAAGAGTAATATTGAGAACTAGTTTAGGCATTTTTCTCCTATTTTTTAAAAGAGTGATAATGCCTCAGTCTCGACTTCCTATCTCTCATATTAGTTTTCCTGCTCATAAAACTGGTTATCACCATTCCATAGCACAGCCCACCAATTTTTACTCACTCAGAAAAAACAAGGATGCATTCTAATTTAGCCAGCAAAAACATGATTATTTCACAATCTCTCAGCCAGTCATGTTTTTGCATGTGTGACTCGTTTGTATCTCTTCTGATTTCTTCTTCTCAAAAATATTTGTCATCTTTTCTATGCTAGCATACCATATTTTGAAACAAGTGCAGCGACTGGACAGAATGTGGAGAAAGCTGTAGAAACCCTTCTGGACTTAATAATGAAGCGAATGGAACAGTGCATAGAGAAGACACAAGTCCCCGACGCTGTCAATGGTGGAAATTCTGGAAAGCTAGATGGGGAAAAGCCAGCAGAGAAGAAATGTGCCTGCTAGACTCTACATGGGAACTGATAATCAAGAACCCTACTCAAATGTTACTTCCAAACACTATGACAAACCACAAAATTGTTGTTGTGTAGACCATGCACAATTGCATGTCCATTTTTTCTGCCAGAAAGTCTATTTTAAGAAACCAGAATGGTCAATAGTGTTCGAAAGAATTGACCAGTTATTCCTGAGGCCAATCCAAACAAGATCAAGGATCTCCTAGTATGATTATCAAGGATGCTCAATTTGGTTTTCTTATAAAGAAGATGAGTATATAAGAGAATATAAAAGAAGAAATGTCAGTGAGTTTTACATTAAAACAAAAATTCCTTTGTCACATTGGAGAAAGGGATAGGCTACTGAAAGGGAGAACATAGGCAGATTTTTTATAAAAAAAAAACATTGGATTTACCTATGTAGAATCTGATTCGTACTTTTAGATTTGCATTGGAGAAACCATAATAGCTAAAAATGGATACACAATGAAGAACTCCATGTGGTTTATTAAGAATGACATTACCATGTGCACCCAATAAGCAGTACTAGAATGACTAAATTACTGAGAAGGTTATGAGTTGGATGAATGTCACACTTCTGCTAAAATGTAAGAGATTATGTAATAATGCCATTTTATATTCTTAATACATGGCAGGTAGACAAGAACAGGACTGTGAAAGAGTTCGAGAGAAATGACCTGGGGCGGCGGGGAGTGGAAGTATGGGAATATGGCATTTAGACAGCTGAAATTAAATGTATCTGTTACAGATGAGGTGAAAGAGTTACTTAGCCAAATTTCACTCAAGCCAATTAGAAGCTGACATTATCAGTTGCAATTTAGAGACTCACCAAAGGTTTCCATTATAAACAACATTTTAGAAGTAGATTCATCGTTCAGCCTTCCATTTCATTTTTCTTAGCAAATGTTGATACAGTAGTCACAAGGAGAAATTAATCATTGCTGTTCATTAATTTTTTTTAAATAGTCATGAAAAACTATTTAGCCTTAAAATTTTTTGAGATAGAATACGCTGATGATATGAAACAAAATGTGACTATTAATTGTGGGTTTCCTTTTAGTTTACAAAAGCACTGGAAACCCTAAATCACATTTCTTCCCTCCAGCCTACACCAGCCCCTACTTTGAATCAACTGCAGAAATGCAGGTTTGTCACTTTGTAGATCAACAACTTCATAATAATGATGGATCAATTCTATGGTAATTCTAAATTTTCACTTCATTAATCACATAAAAATTGTTACCTCATTCTGGATTACAATATGTTTTTATTTTGTTTAAGGCGAAACCCCTGTAGTTGAGCTATATTTAAGGGTTGGGCAGGGATACAACTGTACATTATTTCACCAAAAATTCTGTCAATTGCTTTATTTTTTCACATAAAGCTGCCTTTTCTTTCTAAAAATGATCACAAAAGTATTTTCCATTGGACTGTTATTATTGTGTCAAAACTAACATATTAGTTTTTAATTGTAGTTTCTGATACGCACAACCCTTCCTATGAAAATATTGATAGAAGTGACTGAAATATTTAAATAACAAAGGCAATGTACTTCAAGTTTTCTCTTTTTATGATGAGTTTATGATTTTTTGACAGGATGGTTCCTCTTTCTATAAAATTTTTCTAATCAAACCTAATTTTTTCATACTCTGTGCATATTTATTTTAAGTTAGAAACATTAGAGATCCTAAACTCCCAGTTCCCCTTTCAATATCACCCTACCAACCTCCATCTGGTATAAAATCTATTTCAGAAACACAGATCCAAAAGAATGTCTATTTATAATGTTCTTAGAATGGACTAGACCCAGAAATGTGCCACGAATCAAAACAATTTGGAAGCTCTTATGGCATCAGCCCCCAGTGAAACTCTCAGTGCTAACTGTTCGGTTCCTCTAATTTCTGCAACACGATGCCAGCTTCCAAGATCAATTGTGGTTGGGTATTCCCTCCAATGGTGTTTTCTCTGGGTTGCACTTCATGACCTCATTACCTATGCCATGAAGGTAGAAAGCAACTAGCTAACATTTAAAATGTTTCTTCCAGAAGAAGAGCAAGCAGAAACAATATAACCATTGCTGAGGTAAAATTTGGCGAACTGTTGTGGTCAATATATCCATTTCTTCTTTGGATTCAAATTGTTTTATCCCCTGCTTTTCCGTAATAGGGAATGTTTAGCCTTTATAAAATTCTATTTTATATGTCTTTTTGTTTCTATTCATTTTCCAGTTTTATGATTGATTTACTTATGCCAAGATTCTGTCATTGTCAGTTATTTAATGAGTGTTTTTTCAGGGTCTATTTTAAGATCATTATTTGATAGCTGGAGCATGAAGCAGAGGGCATTGATACCCATAATTATAGAACTATGCCTGTAGAAATAACAATTATTGGGTAATAATCTCAAGTGCAATGAAATTTAAAACAGATGAGAAAATTAATTTAAAATATTATTCTACTTATAAATAAATATTTGGTCTAAAAAAACACATTTTCTCTGTAAAATTTGCATCTGACCCCAAACTCTATGTAACCATTATCGAAAATTCCTCCTCTCATTATTTTGGGATTAATAGTTCTGTATAATTTATTTTACAATTTAAAATTGATCTGGTGTCATGAAATATTCAGACTGCTTTAAAGAATTCCATACCCCCCTTATCCGTCAACAGCATGTATTTTTAGCCAAGATGTGTCCTGATACTCATATTCCAAACGCATTAGTGAACCATATTGTATTTCTGATATAGAAACCATTTCTGGAGTGTTTACACTGATTTGATGTTTACATTGTTCTAACTCAGTGCCTCAGATACCTCTGTGACCAAATTTGTCTCCAGCCACATAGCTCATTTCCTATAATGTTATATTATAGGAAGGCCTCACAGAGACACTAACACAGCACAAGGCCTTCTGATATCTTCAGCAAAGGATGTAAGGACTTTTTATCAAACTCTGGAGATTACTATTCCCTTCTCCTGGTCTCCTAGCCTACTTCTTAAGGAGTAAGCATTACTTGAGACTTTTATGATTAGGGACAAGTTACCTTTTAATGTAAAAAAAAAAGAATGATTCTTTGAAAAATGTATCAAAAATGGTGAGAGAATATACTATCTCTCTCTGATGATGGTAACAAGCAGAGAAAATGCTAAGTGCCAGGAGTTGAGCTTGTGGGTCTCCCTGTAAGAGCTGTAAAGCCCCTTTAAGTTACCACTCTAGCCAATTTGCTGTTATTTCCATATTATCAGCTATCACATTGGGGAAAAAAAATTAAAAACCAGAATTTCCTAAAGCAAATATTTTATCTGTTATTTTTACCCAGATGGACCATTCTGTGTATCAGTGGGTATCTTTGTCATGCTTCTACCATAAATTGTTCTTTGCCCACCTGTTCAGGTAGCATGAACCAGGCAAGAGTTTTAATCAGCCTTTTCTTGTCTGCATTATAAGAAAGAGAAGTTTGACCATAGAGAAGAATATGACTACATTAAGAAATAATTCAATAATATATATTTTAAGCTGTAAATCGAGTCCACTGGGAATCACCAGATTTGATGAAGCCCGTGTCTTCTCGCCAATGGAGTGCACGCAGCAGTTATACGGAGAAGCAATATGGTGTGGTAGATGGATTGTGTAACTAGGCATATGTCGATCCTGGAGCCTTGTGCCTATAAGCAAGATCACTCACTGTTCTATGTCTCTGTTCACTTAAAAAGGGCACATATGCTTTCCTTGTTGTGTATCACATCAAAAACTTGAGGGAAAACCCTCATCCATAAAAGATTTTGGAATTATAATCTAAAATTCAAACTGTAAGGAAATAGTATTCCAAGTTTCTGGTTCCCTAAGATAACGTAATAATTTAAAAAGAAGATCTGAGGGCTGATGTTAGCCAAAGTGATAGAAGAGTTGCTTTTCACCCTGTACTACCAAGTTTTAAAGCATTAAAAGAAGTCTAATGTATTTGAATATTTTAGAGAAAGCTTTATCATTTTTAAAGATGCCAAAATGCTGTCTATATTTGAAAATGTTATCTACGAATTCACCATATGCTATGTTTTCTTCTTGATTTTTGACCAAGGTGATATCAGCTTGTTTCTGGGGAGAGTGCTGAGCTCTTAAACATGAAAATGGATTAGACTATTATCTGAGATAAGTGTTGTCTCAAGGTTTTATAAATCCATGAAGTTCTTTGTCTCACAAAGCAGAACTGATCAAAATCATCATTGGATATATAGAGAATTTTATCAACTTATTGCCTTACAATTCTTCTGTGAAGACTCAACTACAATGACATTGTTGAGAAAGAAATATAAAGAGAAATAAGTGATAAAAGCTGTCTAAATTTTGCCCCTAAATATAGCAGAACATGGAGAAGGCCATACTTAAAAGGTTGATTTTTAGGTAGATTTTTTAAAAAAGGAGGAACATACGTTTTGTAACGAGATCCATGGCAAATACAGATCATTTTTATCTGCCAAGTAGAGGTTTATGCCCTTAGAAATGAGCTAATAAAAATATTTAAACACCAAATATTTCATTATTGCCCTCAAATTCTGAAAACATAGAAACATTTTGTTTATATAAATCTGATTTTCTCATAAATTGCACTTTGATCAATATTTCAAGGAGTAGCATCACCAAGATGCTTTTCTGCTGAGTTCTTTGTACCAATAGTCTATGGTTGAGATGTTTTCTAACTTCATATACGGAGAGAATATCATTAACAAAAAATAAAAACATTAGTACCAAAATAGTGGATCTATTTAAAAGGGCGTCATCTTTTGAGGGGGGAAAAATACACACACACACAAAGGAATCATCTATCTTTGGACTGAATGATTTAAATTTTGTTTCCTGGTCCCTTTCCTTTCCAACAGGTAGTGACAGTCATGGCAAATATCCCTCACAGGGAAATATCCCTGGCTTAGTCTTTAAGGATTGCTAGCAAATTCTGTAGGACGGCAGGTCTGACTGTAACCTAATGGATCCCTTTTTTAACTAGCAGCTGTTTTCCTTATATCTGTTGGTGCATTGAAATTGTGTCTGTCCCAGCAAAGTAATAATGTATGCTTATCTTTACTCTTTTTCCAGGTGATTATTTTTCAAATGCTCGGATCCCTTTTTTAACCAGCAGCTGTTTTCCTTATATCTGTTGACGCATTGAAATTGTGTCTGTCCCAGCAAAGTAATAATGTATGCTTATCTTTACTCTTTTTCCATGGATCCCTTTTTTAACTAGCAGCTGTTTTCCTTATATCTGTTGGTGCATTGAAATTGTGTCTGTCCCAGCAAAGTAATAATGTATGCTTATCTTTACTCTTTTTCCAGGTGATTATTTTTCAAATGCTCTTTTAGAGAAAGCCAAGTGTTGTAGAAAGAAAAGTGGCCAGAAGAATAATTTGAGGACTACAAGTACGTCATTATATATTTTAGTGGCTTCTCCTCATATGCAGCTTATGAACCTGGTGTGCCTCATAGGGTTCATATCAGATTCAGAGGAAAATATATATAAGAAAGTGATTTGTAAATTATGTTTCATTTCATAAACAGACAATATTATCACAAGCTTAAAACTAATTAAAAAAAAAAAAAACCCACCACAGTCATAATTTAAACCACTTGTGGAAACAAGTGTTATAGCAGAGACAACACACTAATTTTGGTAGAGGTATTGGAAACTACCCACGGGTAGGCATCTTGAGGTCATTGTATCTGATTGAAAGTGTTTAATATATCTCATTACTGAAAAAACATGAGTTCAATTTCAATCTGTATATCATTCTGTTTTTCTTTCAAGGAAACCAATTATATTCTAGATGTACATTACAACTTGGTCAAAATCTTCCATGTACAAATAGGGTTTTTGTGTTCATAGCCTTGTAAAAGATATGAATTGTATCTGAAATTATTTAAGAAAAATCAATTATCCTGCTTCAGTTAATGTGTTCAAAGTAGACAATGTTCTAACATGACACTGAAGTGCTTCACTGTATCCCAACAGTTTTCTTTTAAGTAATATTATCCTCATTTTTAGACTAAGCACGTTTGATTGTTTTGTCTGTCTCCTGCACAGATCTCTGTTTTGTCCAGTGCTATGAATGTGACTTAGAACTTTAAAACTGGAGTTTTTATTCTATGTTCCCCTAAATAGACTGTGATCCTGACAAACACTGTCAGGTCATTATTTTGTTGTACCAAAGTTCTAGTGGCTTCAGAAATCATAGCATCCAATGATTTTGTGGTGTCTGGGTTTGAATAATATGGTTGAGGACTGTATTCAGTGATTGTTTCTGCACACTTTTCAAATAAAAATGCATTTTTATTGATTATTTTGTGTATTCAAAACAACTTTATTTCTGTGCTGAAGTTGGATTTATGGTGGGTGGGGAATATTAAATCAGTATCAACGTGGAACTTCTATCACATTAAAAATGGAATTCATTCAGAACTAGGAAACGAGTGATTTGAATTCGGCCAAGTGATTTTTATTCATCTCTAAAGTTTCTCATGAATTACTTAAAGACTAGGCTTTGCAAATGAAATTTTCTAATAATTTTGAATGATACATTTATTAAAATTAGCAAATAACATGTTGAAATATTCTATGGTACATAGCACTTCCATGTGTTATAACCGATTTCTTCTATGGAACAAAATGCTGAGCAGGTGGTGGTATCTCCCTTAGTCAGGGACTGGCCAAAGACTGGTGTGTTCAAGTCCAATTCAAGACCACAACCATACAGCCTTTTAAAAAATGTTCCCGGTGGCGCACTGGATAGTGCGCCGCTTGGGAAGCGCGGCGGCGCTCCCGCCCGAGGGTTCGGATCCCACATGCAGACCGGTTCCCGCTCACTGGCTGAGCGAGGCGCGGGAGCAACACCGAGGGTTGCGATCCCATTGCCGGTCCCCGGTCCGGTACGGGGGCAACACTGAGGGTTGTGATCCGTTGCCGGACACGGAAAAAGACAAAAGAAAAAAAAAAAAAAAAAATGTTCATTGGCAAAAGCTGCCATATTCCCAGAGTGGATCTCCCTCCATATGTTACTTAAATAGGCTTTGCCAAGATAATGATGAGTTTTTAATTTAAAAATAAACAACTTTCCCTCTGTAAGCAAATGAATCATTGGCACCGTTCTTTCAGCTCTACTCTCTGGTTGCCGTAATGCTGTTTCACACAGGCAGGATCTTTTGCCTACTGGGTTCATCTTAAATAATTCAAGACAAGTCATTAGGGTCGTGTTTTCCCTAATGGTTTTATAGGACTTTTTAAAAAGTCACAGCATGCAGCCTATTCAGAACAACAACAACAACAAAAATAGAGCATCCTGACATCCACTGTCTGTAATGATAGGATTTCTGTCTTTAACACTGTATGCAAGGTGCATTGCACTATTTACAGTTCTCTATACCAAGGAGAAAATTTCATTTCTAATATGGATTGCTACTTGTGGAGGGAGAGTAGCTGTAATAGAGTATGAGCATTGCTATTCTGTTTAAAAAAAAACTCCTTTAGGTGACTTGCATTATGGTGTAGGAAGCCAGCACACTAATTATGATATGGCTCAAGCCATGTTGTAGGTACTAGAAACGTCTTGTGAGAGTAATCAGATTTCTGGAATTTTCATATTTTGGGGCCATCTTCATAGATCTTTGAGAGTAAGACAAAAGACTTCTTTATCAAATGGTGAAATAAAGGAAAAGAAGATGAGCAAGGTTACAGCAGAATACGTCAATCTGTTTGATTTTCCAGAGAAATTCACGTTTTGAGCTCATTCACTCTTGTGAGAAAGTGAACGAAAAGGAGCGATTTGCAGTCCTGCTAGTTGATACCAGTATATACTGGCTTATGAACACCCATTGCTCTACTCCCACCTTGAGGAACCTGGGGTCCCTTTCTCCTCTTTAACTTCCAAGAGCAGCTCCTTATCTGTAGGCCAAGAGGACAGATTAAAACTGGACCACTTAACTGACCACCTAAGAGCAGTTTCCCTTCACCGCCCCTTGCAGAAAGCATGGGCTTTCCCAGTACATTAGGGAAACTAAACAAAGCAGGGGACTGTGATACAGATCCCTAAAAGCAGTTCTCTGTTACCACTGCTCAGAATCCAAAGAACTGAAAGGATAACCTACTAATCAGATAAAAGGAATGATTTACACACAAGAAAATATATTGCATGGGGAAGAATTTAGACGATATTAAGGCTTATTCTTTACTTGCTGGGCCAGCTGTACCGAGGCAGACACACCTGACCTGCCCCCATCCTCTCCCCCCCGGGCAGGGCTTGTGCACCTGCGCAGGCCTCTGCCTGGACCCTCTTCCACCAAGTGGCAAGACCTCCCTCCCTTACTTCCCTCGCCTCTTTCCTACCTTGGCTTGAATGTTATGATCAAACAGATGGGGTCTTACATAAAATTACGATCCTATTTAAATTATCAATCTGTAATTGTGAAGTTATAGCCCAATTTAAAATTCAAACCACTTTGTGTCATTCTTGGTAACTCCCTATCCGCTTTATTTTGCATCAGTCTGTCCGACATCTCTAACTTTAGTATCTGTTCCTTGTCAGGAGAATCTGTTTCCAGGTAAATAGAGAGTTTTCCTTTTCTTTCTTCCTCGCCCCACCCCCACTGCCTGCTGCTGTAGCCCGGGCATCTAGAACAGCGCGTGGTACATAGGGGCACTTAATAAATATTTGCTGAAAGAAGAAATGAATGAATCCAACCTGAGAAACTGATTGGGTGGACTATGGAATAATGTAGTGCTTCCTCTATTTTTATTTTATTTTTTAACTACTTTATTGAAGTAAATATTATGTGTAATTCATTACACATATTTAAATTGTACAATTTAATGACTTTAGTCATGGAATGTACCTATGAAA
>NW_007735504.1:11844-12979 GCF_000696425.1 Galeopterus variegatus | reverse complement strand
TGAATATTTAACTTTTTAATAGACAGCCTATTTTCCGAAGTGGTTGTAGCATTTTTTCATTCCCACCAGTAGTTCAGTTGCTCCAAATCCTTGATAGTTGCCAGTCTTTTCAATTTTAGCTGTTCTAATGGGTGTTTGGTGGTATCTCTTAGTGGTTTTAATTTGCATTTCCCTGGCAGCTAATGTATTAAGCATCTTTTCATATGTATATTTGTTATTTGTATATCTTGTTTGGTAAAGTGACTGTCCAGTCATTTTTGCTCATCTTTTATTGGATTGCTTGTCTTATTATGATGTTTCAGTTCTTTACATATTCTGTATACAAATCCTATACATGTTGTGAATATTTTCTCCAGTTCTGTGGCTTGTTGTTTTGTATGTTTCATGGTGTCTTTCAAAGAGCAAGATAGGAATTTTAATGAAGTCCAATTGATTTTTTTTATGATTCATGCTGTGTATGTGCTATTTTAGAATCTTGCCTACCTTAATATTGCAAAGATAATCTACTAGGTTTTCTCCTAGAAATTTTATAGTCTTGGCTTCATATTTAAGTATATTGTCCATTTCAGGTTAATCATTGTGTGTGGCATAAGGTAAAAACCAATGTTTATTTCCTCCCCCATACAGATATTTCAGTATTTACAGTACCATTGAGAAGACTTTCCTTCTCCCATTGCATAGCCTTGACATTTCTGTCAAAAAATCAATTCCATATATGGGTCTATTTATGGATTCTCTTTTCCCTCCATTGATTTATTTGTCTATCTTTTCACCAATGCTAATATATTAATTTTTGTATTTTAACCTTGTAATCTGTGACCTTGTCAACTTCACTTATTCCAGTATTTTTTTNAAACATCATTATGAAGACACTGAACGTTTCCATGACCTCCTAATGTTTCTCTGTGACCCTCTGCAGTCACTTTCTCCCACTACTCCTGTCCCCAGGCAAATACTGATTTGCTCTCTGTCACTATGGAATCATAGCATGTCTTCTTTTTCCCTCTGGCTTTTTTCATTTAGCATAATGATTTGAGACTTCTCCGTTGTATATATTTGTGTGTTTGTATTTTGGTCCTTTTTATTGTTGAGTTATATTCCAATGTTTGGGTGTATGCATTTTGTTTATCTATTA
>NW_007735504.1:6992-10544 GCF_000696425.1 Galeopterus variegatus | reverse complement strand
TGGCCAAAAAGTTGATAACTTACCATCTGGAGGCCCAATGATTTTAGAGGACTTGATTCATAATGGTTTCATCTCCAGTCTCTAATTACATACATCATTAGCAAAGTGAAACACTGTTGCAGGAAGTTTTAAAGAGAAAGATGAATCTGGCTGATTCACAGACTGATGATAATCAGAGTGGGTCTGATTTTCCACCTCAGGCACTATGCCGAAGACAGTTTCAGAAAATGGGATTCTGCCCTAAAGGGACAAGCCTGGGAAATTCAAAACTTGCTAGAACTGAAAGTTTTTAATCACTTTTTAAATGACACATGTAATCACAGACTGTTTTCTTTAAAGTAATAATTTCATTGAGTTTATGAAAATGAAATTTGAGTCCAGAATCTGATTCAAATTCTGTCAAAAAAAACCCCTTTTTTAAACATTAAAAATGGCCACCATTTGATTACTTTAGTGGGTCATTACCATTGCTTGAAATCATTCATTCTTGGGTAGTTGTTGAAAATACTTAGCAATGCAGGAAATAAAAAGAAATACAAAGAATGATTACTGCCCTGGTGATATTTACAATCTCTCAGATCTGAGAGATGAAGACATGGAAATTTCAATAAACACTAACAATTTATGATTAAAATGTCCATCAGTGGCATAAAAAATATGGGAAACAGAGGAAAGACAAGAGAGGAGATATCTGTAACATTTGGAGAAAGTGTTAAAGTCGAGATTGGGCTTGATTTAGGGCAAAAAAGGGGGAAAAAGATATCTAAATTTATTCATTCATTCACTTAGTAAGAATTTACATGTGAGGCTTCCAGGTTCCAATGGTGAATAAGATTAACACGGTTCCGAATAGGAATCAGGAGACACATAAATGAATGATTACATCAGTATTAACAGATCGGAATCTGTCTCAGGTGGGTCGAATGTCAAACATGTTCAACAGAGGTCNAAGTGTAGGGGAGAGAAATATCCTTCTTTCCCATCTTAGGTTCATGTCTGAGGCTCCTAAAACAAAAGACAGGTTAACAAGAGAAAAGCATACAAATTTATTTGATGTTTTTTGTAACAGGGGAGCCTTCAGAAGGAAAGGAAGAGCTGAAGAAACGAGTAAAGCTGTGCATTTTTAATGCTAGATTGAATAAAGGAGTAGATAGTCACAGAAAAGTGTGATGAACTGGGAGGAACTTAGCAAGGCCTGTTTGTTCAGGTTCTGCTCTGCATCTCTGTATCTTCAGAGATAAGAATATTCCTTTCCTCTCAGTATGGGGAGGGCACCTCACAAATAAGGGTCTTATAGGAGAGAAGATCCTTATCCCATCATAAGTATGCACTTAAATATAAAGCAATTAAATATGACTATTTGAATCTTTGTTGCATCCTTAGTATTTTCTACCAAAAAGTAAAAGAAGGAAGGAAGGAGTAAGGAAAATTATAATAATTGCCATATTAGTTGGGGAACTTTTCAGTTATGGGTGGATAGGGTAAGGACTTGGATATTGATGAAGATTCTGTATTTATTTGCAGGTTGGAGGAGAGGTAGGGATTTTCAAAGTGAGAAAATATGGAAGAATTTGAGAAGTGTGTTCCTCTTAATTTTATAACTATTAACTTAATAACATTTTCTAACTTTTATATAACTTAATTTTATAACACCATTTTTGTGTTCCTCTTGACTTTATAACTATTATTTTTTCAAACTTACAATAAAAACAATAGATTTCTTTGCTGTTAATTTAGATTAAAAAAATTAGCAGAAAAAATCAGGAAGCTATTTAAATTTCTGTTCACTGACAAAAACAATCCATTTATTATGAATTGTATTGTCATGAACAGCCACATAAAAACCACTTAATTCATTTATGCATAATAATTTTAATGTAAAAAACAACTAAAAATTCACACAATACAATATCAATTTTCTTTATCATAAGGCATTACATGCAATTATTATAAGCAATTATTCAAAAGATATAACAATTGTTTAGTCTCGACATTCCTTTATGATAATTTGTAACAATATATGTAATCCAAGTAGAACGAGTTTATTTTCACTTCCTGACTTCATCTATGAACTTAAGGCCCACCTCAGACCTTCTTATTCAATATATTGATTAGTATAATTAGATGTACAGTTATTTAAAATACAACTGAACTAGTGTTTCTTTTCCTGTTTCATTCCCCATTGTAGTCTTCTGTTTTATCACTCAGAAATGTTTATTTAAAAAAAAACATTTCAAATGATAAAAGCTAAAACATAGTAATATGGGAAATAATCCATATATGACAAACAAATGATATAGCAGTTGCTACTATAATTCCTATTTGAAGAGTTCCGATCTTTTCGGGCTTCGGAAACTGCTTATTGTTGTTTTCAAGAAATCCAACGTGAACGTGGAGCAGAAATCCAACGTGAACCCGAACCATGAGCAGGGCTCATCTGAACTGCCTCCAACTCTACTTCCACGTTCAAAAATGACTATAGTGAAACCAAAATAAAACCCAACATTGCCTTTTCGTTTTTAACTTGGAATAAATCATTCCAAGTGAAATCACCAGGTTGTTAGGTCAGCTGAATGAGTCCACTCCAAAATCTCACATTTCTTACAATCTAGCATGATGATTGTGATATAAGAGGAACCCAAGTGATGTCCAAGTGAAAGGTGGATTCTCTTCCTACACTGCAAACGCTTGAAGCAGAATTTATGATCCCAAATTCCCTACAAATGTGCCTGAAAATGTATTACAAAGAAATTCTTCAATATGGCATAAAGTCATAAATAATAAATGTAAAGTAAGCAGATGTTTAGTAGGGAAGTTTGTCTGAACTGAGCTCTCATCATGGTAGTCCAGCAGAGGAAAGGCCAACTCATTTCAGCAAAATATTGATTTTATCAGTGCTGTGGTCTTAATGTTTATGCCCTCTGAAGCTCACGTGGAAGCTTAATCCCCAATGTGTAAGTGTTGAAAGGTGGGCACTTTCAGAGGTGTTTGGACTGTGGGGACTATACCCTCATAAATGAATTAATCTATTAGTGGATGAATTGGTTAATAGATAAGTGGGTTATCATGGAAATGGCACTAATAGCTTTATAAGGAGAGCAAGTGAGCATGTTAACAAGCACTCAGCCCTCCACAAATACCCTGCACACCTCCCACCCCCCGTCATGTGATATCCTATGCCACATCAGGACTCTGCAGAGAGTCCCCACATATGCAGTGGCCTTCCATATGTGCCCCCCAGACCTTGAACTTCCCAGCCTCCAAAACTGTAAGAAATAAATTTCTTTTCTTTATAAATTAACACAGTCTCAGGTGTTCTGTTAAAAGTGACAGAGAACCGACTAATAGAATCAGTAGGTGTTGTTTCTGACTGTCATACACAGTACAATGCAGAAAGCCATCAGGGAAGCTGTGTGTTTTTTTAAAGTATCAAAAAGAGAGGCACTTCTGTAGTGAAGAATATCTCAGACCACCAAGTGAGCAAGTAGAATGAATATCTACTTAATAACCAAGTCAAAAGGTTCAAATCCTTACTCCATAGTTAGCAGTTGG
>NW_007735504.1:4247-6982 GCF_000696425.1 Galeopterus variegatus | reverse complement strand
CTCTCAGATCTGAGAGATGAAGACATGGAAATTTCAATAAACACTAACAATTTATGATTAAAATGTCCATCAGTGGCATAAAAAATATGGGAAACAGAGGAAAGACAAGAGAGGAGATATCTGTAACATTTGGAGAAAGTGTTAAAGTCGAGATTGGGCTTGATTTAGGGCAAAAAAGGGGGAAAAAGATACCTAAATTTATTCATTCATTCACTTAGTAAGAATTTACATGTGAGGCTTCCAGGGTCCAATGGTGAATAAGATGAACACGGTTCCGAATAGGAATCAGGAGACACATAAATGAATGATTACATCGGTATTAACAGATCGGAATCTGTCTCAGGTGGGTCGAATGTCAAACATGTTCAACAGAGGTCGTGAAGGGGGCGCTGGGGGAAGAGAGATCTTACCTTGTAGAGACAGCTTTAGACACCTTTGTCTTAGGAGTTTCAGACAAAAGTGACACCTTGGTTTTTAGTTCTTTATTCTAAAATTGGGGGAAAAAAGTGCAGAGATGAGGTAGCTAGCACGTCTATGAGCTGCATTCTCGAGGCTTCTGTTCACCCAGCCGCCCACCCCAGTCCTCAGCAGTAAGTTTGCTGTTGCTGTTATTCTGTTGGAACACAGAAAATAGCCAGTTGAAAGTCACTAAATGTTATCTCTGACGATACATGCATACCCTGTAAACGCATAATTTATCAAGGGATTAAAGTATAGTATTTTGATCTATCCTCTGAAATTCAACAGCTGAACTATCTTTATTTGATTTTACAATTTCTTTTATATAGACAGATGAGAAGAATGTTATGGAATAATTGTACTCAAAAACCTTTTTAAAGATACCTACAATATTGATTACGTATTTGTCTTTCTCATGCAATCTCTTGATTATAAACCTGATGAAAATAGGCACCATCTGTTCCTTACCATACAATTCATGGTATCTTTAGCCTCAATTTTCTTATTGAAGCCTCAGTTTCATCATCTCTATACTAGTGGTAAATGATACATGTCCTGCCTATCTTGTATAAGTTGTTGGAAGAAAAAAATACCATATGGTCATAATATTTTAAATCTGGAAACACTTTCAGAATTCTGGGAGATAGTGCAATGGCTGATAAAAGCAAGGGAGAGAGTGTAAGTCCTCAGGCACAAATCCTAACACAGTCACTTACTAGCTGTGTGACCTCATTTAGGTTACTTAACCTCTCTGTGCCTATCTCTATAAGAAATATAATAATAGCCCCTTGTAGGGAAATACAGGAAAGTGGTCAGGGCTCCCTCAGAAGTTCAGAATCTTGCCAAGCATTTGATGTAAACATGCACGTGGGCCCAGATGTTCCTTGGCTATTGTTTGTGGATGTCCGTGGGCACCAAGGTGTTCCTGAGTTGTCTGACTCGTGTCCAAGTGTACCGGGGTTATTGGACTTAAGTATAAAGGACAAGTGGCTCTGATATTCAGGATACCCTGCTCCTGGGGGGTGGGCAGGGGGGAGGAGGGCCACGCAGAGGCCACTACTGCTGCTGGGGGCTGTTGCTGCCAGGGCCCCCAGGACCCTCCAGGAGGCCACCCCCACTACTGCTGGAGGCTGCTGTAAGCTGCTGCAAGCTGCCGCTGCTGCTGAGGAAGCTGAGGACTGAGCTCGTGTCATCTGCCAACAGCTCTTGGGATCTTTCCCAATTACCTAGCTTGTGGACCTGTATCTGAGGGGTCTGGTGAGGGGTCTGATGACCCAGCCTGCCTTGTAGCCAGGCATATGAAGGGTCTGTGACCCAGTCTGTACAATGGGTTTGAAGGGTCTTTGAGCCCTAACCCAACAATACGGAAACGTGATTTATGAACTCAAATACAACTTTTGCTTTTAGTACTCAGCTATTATTTTGAAGGATTTGTAGGCCCTAGCCCTAGCAATGCAATTGGCCATGTCAGTAGGATTCCAACAATTGCCCTAGCCAGACAAGTAGCGTAACTTTATACCCCTTCTTCACAGGTTTGAAATGAGATAAAAATACATAAAGTACTCAGCTCAGTGCCTGGCACAGATTTTTAAGACTTAAAGCAGTTGGCTATGATTTCCTATTCTAAGTACCATTTTTATAACTACAAATTGAGGCCCAAGGACTTCAAGTGTCCAACATCCTGTTCATGACAGAGCTCAGTGTCCTCCCAGTCCAGAACCAGCACTTTCTCTACACCACAGCCAAGCTGAGCAGTTTCATTTCACAAGTGTGCAAAGTGAGATTTCAAAGGGGGAACGATCATTACCAAGGCTGAGTTGCAGTGGGCTGCACTGGCAGGCCAGAAGTCTGTAAACCCAGGCCACAGGTCTTTGAAGGAAATACCCATATAAAAGTGGGACCAAATGATAGCTGGGTGGAATGATGACAGGTGAAGCTGTGACTTTAAAAGAATAGCAGGGCACCAGCTGCACCCTCTTTTAGGAAACTAAAGACTTAGTCATATAATTAGAGTTTAAAAGGTATTTTCTAAGACTCCACCTGACATTTGGAGTAAACCAGCACCAAAATGCACAGTTTTGGGAAATAGACACTAGAATTTTGATGGAAGCTAGAGAGTTAATAAGCACAAGTGCCTAGTAAATGTCAGGACTTCTGCCAGGTGCTTTACCTACATTCTTTCCTTTGATATGAACTCAGCTCTGCATAATATGCATAGTATGCATTATAATATTACACATGCATATTAGATAATACATTACATATTATATAAAGTT
>NW_007735504.1:2912-4037 GCF_000696425.1 Galeopterus variegatus | reverse complement strand
AAAGAATAGCAGGGCACCAGCTGCACCCTCTTTTAGGAAACTAAAGACTTAGTCATATAATTAGAGTTTAAAAGGTATTTTCTAAGACTCCACCTGACATTTGGAGTAAACCAGCACCAAAATGCAGTTTTGGGAAATAGACACTAGAATTTTGATGGAAGCTAGAGAGTTAATAAGCACAAGTGCCTAGTAAATGTCAGGACTTCTGCCAGGTGCTTTACCTACATTCTTTCCTTTGATATGAACTCAGCTCTGCATAATATGCGTAGTATGCATTATAATATTACACATGCATATTAGATAATACATTACATATTATATAAAGTTAATATGTATAACCCTCGTGTTATATGCATGAATCTTTTTAAAGAAATAAGGTTGTCAAAACTCAAATTGGCCAGGTAACTTGCCTCTAGTATCTGCAGCATTGGCATACAGATGCACAGGCTTTATGCAGGCTGTTTGATTCCAAGGCCATGCTCTTTTCCCTGCAAGATGTTATTTTTCTATGTGACCAGAGGAATTAGCCTAGCCTTCTTATACTACAAAGAAGGAAAATGGTGAGGTTCAGCAGATACAGAGATTCAGGGATTTATGCATGGACTGCAGGTATGATAAACACCAAATAAAGCAAACTGTCAGGAAATTAACAACAATCAATCTACCTCAACCATCCAGCCTCAGGCACACACACCCACTTATTCAGTCCCTGCTGTGTCTACGGCACCAGCCAGGACCAGAGGGAAAGAGAAGCACAAGAAAGCAAAACATCTTCTCATTCAGTATACAGGATACACATTACAGTCGAGGTGATAAAACAAACATTGAATATTAATAAATAAATAAAATAAAAGCAATTCAAGAGATGCCATAAGGCAGTAGGTATTTAACTACCACAAAAAAGGCATAAGCAGACATCAGTGTGACTAGAATAATTGAAGACATTTTCATACACATGGAGATTTAACCTGGACCTTGAAGACAAGGTAAAATGGACTAGGGGGAAAAGAAGGGAAAAAACACTATGGCAACAGTTCTTTTCTTTTTTTTTTTTTTCTCCTTTTTTTTTGTCTTTATTCGTGTCCGGCAACGGATCGCAACCCTCAGTGTCGCGCCCGTACCGGA
>NW_007735504.1:0-626 GCF_000696425.1 Galeopterus variegatus | reverse complement strand
GACAGCCATGTACATGAGTTTTATCACATCATTAGTTTGCAAAACTACAAATAACTAGCCAGAATGTCTGCCATTATTATGACTCTACACAAGGATAGTTTACTGACCCAATTTTCCAAAAGAACCTAATTTTTGCATACTAAATCTTGTATCAACACACTCTGAGAATTAAATTAAATTTTAAGGATGATGGTGATTATATAAAGTAAGATAATCTTCAAAGTTTAGAAAATGGAGTACTTTCTGAAGATGCATTTCCATATGAGCAGGTCATTAATAAAGAAACTAGAAATGAATGAAATATAAAATGAATGTCAGAGCTGTAAATCAAGATGAAAGATATGCAAAAGTAGGAAGTAAATAATTTTGGTAGAGTTAAGCAGAATTTTTCTGTTGATATTTAAAAGATGTCTGAAAGTCCTAAAAAAAATTTTCTAAAAGAGGCACTTATATGAGTCAATTTGATCCCCCATGGAGAGAGGAAATAGAAAATATTAAATATAGTAAATGTGGCAATGGTTAAAATAAATATAAAAATCATGCAAATTTAATGTTACAACTATTCGTTTCTAAATATTTATTGTATACACACAGATATGTATTTCACACACACATATTCACATATG
>NW_007735503.1:76033-77413 GCF_000696425.1 Galeopterus variegatus | reverse complement strand
TTACAGAGGCAGTAAGTAACTGCAAGAATCAGGGCTAAAAGAACAATGGGAAGATGCTGGAATTATTAAAACCTAGAAGTCTACAGAGGAAGCCTGTGGGCTGGACTCGGACATCTGAGGAGGGATAGTGAGGGGCTAGTGCTGGTATCTCTGAGGGGTACACTGTGAGGCTGGTTCTGTAAGTGGTTGGAAAAATTGCAAACAATTCTGCTGATTTTATGGAAAGGAACCAGCACTTCTGGGGCAAGGAAGCATTCCTAGGGTGATGCTCATGTGAACAGGAAGTAAACAGGAAGCACACAAGAAACAAACAGGAAGGAGTAATCTTGTCTACCTTCTCTGTCTCACAACCTACATCTATTGCCTCCTATTGGCTGATCTTAACAGGCAGAAGTTGGCAATGCAGAAAAGCTGTTTGCAGGCCCAGCCTCAGCCTCAGCCTCACAAAGCTAAGCATATTGAAGGATGGGTTTGGAAGTGAGAAATAAAGGCTTAGTAACTGGCACCTTCTATATGTCTAACATATAAAGAAAATTAGGCAGGACATGTAGTTTGATACCAGGTCACGAGTCTGGACTCTGTCCTGTAGGCAATTGGGAAGCCATCCAACCCAACAATGGATGGGAGATTTAATACACACCATCATCTGGTTTCATAGCATGGTGTATTCTCAGCCCTGGCAAAGACTTACCCAGTGTCTCTCTCTTCAGAATGATTTGGTAATAGTAACAAGTGTTTTGTATGTCCTTAAACAGTTACCACTAATAAGTGATGCTAAAGCTTGGCACAATGATGGCTTACTTGTATGTTTTGGAGCCATTAGTGACTATAGTATTAAACTTGTTTTTACTGAGGGAAGATTCACTGCTGACTCACTGATATATTTACAGAAAGTTTCTTCCAAATTCAGCAGTTGTTCTTCTATTTGTAAATTGAAGCTATTTTTAGTTAAACAGTGTTTCAGAAAATTGAGCTTAGCATTCTCTATGCAGGGTGCTCAAGATGCTCAGGTTAGGCTGTGCTTTTTCTGTACCTGACAGATGGATTATAAGAACAAAGGGCAGGAGAGGTGAGCAAGCCATGGCAGGACAGCTGGGCAGAACAGAGATATATGGTCAGTGAGGGTCCAGAAAGATTTACACCTTTGCTTGTCTTCTCCAGAAATGTTATGCTTATGCTTGACCACAAATGACTCAACAAGACTTTAAAAAGTTAAGAATTGAGGGGGATTTGAAGGAGAACTGATCTACGAAATTTAGTGGATAGGGATAAATCTTCTCTTTCATTAACTTGATTTTTTAATACAATGAAGACTTTGCATAACTTTAATAGGGGCATTTAAAATGTGATGGGATAGAGAAAGATTGAAACTAATAAGTA
>NW_007735503.1:70431-75836 GCF_000696425.1 Galeopterus variegatus | reverse complement strand
TGTACCTGACAGATGGATTATAAGAACAAAGGGCAGGAGAGGTGAGCAAGCCATGGCAGGAGAGCTGGGCAGAACAGAGATATATGGTCAGTGAGGGTCCAGAAAGATTTACACCTTTGCTTGTCTTCTCCAGAAATGTTATGCTTGACCACAAATGACTCAACAAGACTTTAAAAAGTTAAGAATTGAGGGGGATTTGAAGGAGAACTGATCTACAAAATTTAGTGGATAGGGATAAATCTTCTCTTTCATTAACTTGATTTTTTAATACAATGAGGACTTTGTTAAAATCCATAGCTGATAACCACAATATTAAGCTACAGTATGGTGGGAGTAGATAAGAGACATCACTGGCCTCTGGAATTGAGTAGGCAAATCAGAAGTAGTGTAGCCAGAACCTAGGAGACATTTGTCCAGAATGTTGGTATCCTTGAAAGGCAAAGCCAGAGACAGGTAGGATAGTGAAGCAGAAGCTTCCAGGGAATTTCAGGAGGCACTGGGTGGTAGGACTGGAACATCGGTGACTTAGTGGGCCTCCATCTTCATGGGGGCTTCATAGTTGTTTCAGTATAAGCACCCCCATTCCTAGAACCATTTCATTGGTCTTATCGCTGGACAGTGTGAGAGGCTGATGGTCACCTAGTATTAGTCATCTGCCCTGGGTAACAAGACTGGTTAAATAATTGCGGAGCCCAGTGCAAAATAAAAATGTGGGTCCCTTGTTCAAACATAATTAAGAATTTCAAGATGACCATAGAACAAGCATGGGGTCCTTTTAAGTGTGGATCCCTATGGAACTGCCCATGAAGCTGGCCCTCCTGGGGATGGTGTTAGGATTTGTTCATTCATTTCATTAATTCGCTTATTTTACAAACATATATTGAGCATTTACTATGTTATGGCATTGTTATCAGTACCAGGGATACAGCAAGGAACAAAGCAGACGAGTGCTCTGCTCTTAGGAAGTTTATATTTTGCGTACGTGGTTGGGAGGACTTGGTAACAGGGTTATGTTCTTTCTCTAAACACTTCAAAGTCAGGCTGCAGAATTCTTGAGGCAACTACAGTCAACGCAGGGTCAAATACGTATGGCATTATTATGTATGAGAACAATACTGTCTACTTCAGTATTTATTCCTCCGCATTCATCCTAGAAAACTGTCATGCTAAGAGCAAAAGAAAAACCCCAAACCATGCCTCATCTCTTGGGGCCATCTATCTTTACTTACTTACCCTTTTGATGTCTGATCACAGGTTCCTTTTGTTCATCATGAAACCCTTCTACAGCATAGAATAAGAAATGCAACACATTCATTGGGTTTCAGGTCTCAGGTCCCTAAGATTATTTACATACTCAATTAATCAACAGAGATTTTCTGAGCACTTGCTCTTTGTCTGGCACTGTGCTAGCTACTGCAGGGGCCACTTGACTAAAATAAAGTCTTTTAAGAGATTAGGCACAGAAGACAAGATAGAACCCCAAAAGGAGCAACATTTAGATGTAGTAATGCCCTTATTGAACACTGACCCTGTGCCAAAATCAGCAATAAATACTGTCACCTATAGTCACATATTCAATCTTCAATTCAGTGAGGTAGTTCTTATTACTAAAGATCAGAGCAAAAAATAACTTTCTGAAGGTCACACAACTAACAAGTGCCCAGAGTAAGTGGCATATAATTAAGTGCTAAGTGGAACATCTTTCTGAACTAGCTTAATTGGGAAAGTCTTCATGAACGAGGGCCACTGGCACTGAAGGATGTTTCCCTACCCATACCCCTTTGTCTAAGAACTGCCCATGCCCCTCTCACCTAACATGTGGCCCTAAGACCACGTTGGTAGCAGGAAACTTCATGTGCCCTTCATGACCTCAGTCGTTTGAACTAAATGTACATACCTGATCCAGCCTGGGCCTATTAGATTGTCTCTCTTGGGAACCGCAAATCTTAACTCAATTTAATTAGCCTTGTTCTCTGGGAAGTAATGTAAACAAGGCCTTGGGCTTTTTTATTTGCTTTTGTGCATTTGGAAGCCGAAAAGTCAGTCTGCGGTAGAGTCAGAGAAGAGGGGGAGAGATAGAGCCTTGCTAAGACAGAGAGAGAGAAGAGAGAAAGGGTGAGATACACATACACACACATGCACACACACACATGCAGGCATAGAAAAAGACAGAAAGACACACAAAGAGACACACAGACTCTCATGCACACTGAGGCAGAGAGAGATTGAGACAGCAACAGAGAGACACAAAGGAAAAGACAGAAAGAGGAAAGGTGTGTGTGTGTGTGTGTGTGTCTAAGAGGGACAGAGAAGATGGAGAAGTACAAGTGGCCTTTTCACTGATACAGATCCTATGTGACTCTCCTGTCAACTATCTGAATGATAAACAGGACAAGATTCTAGTATGGAACCATGAAGTTGTTTACTTCTGTATCTTCTTAACAACACAACTCATGGGCCCCACTTTGTAATCTTTTTAATTCATTTTTCATTAATGATGTCGCAGTGCATCCTTTTTCTTCTTCCCATATCTTTCAATTCCTAAATAAACCTGCACAGCTGGTATTTATTTGGGTTTCCTTTTATAGCTTGAGAAATATTTAGGCATGTTTACCGCAAATGGGAATCTGGAGGCAGCTTATGTGTACATACATATTGGCACATTCCTCTTTTGAACTTGGTTTATAATAAACACATGGATTTAATTTTTAAAATATCAGCTGATTAATATATGATAGCAGTTTGAAGTCACTCATTTCTTTCGATCAGGCTCTTCCTGCTCCCAGTCCCCAGTCCTTAAAAACCGATGCTGTTTTTTGAAAGTAACATTTAGGAAAATGTGATTAAGAAAGCAAATGCCGCATATCTCTGCAAGTTCTTTAGTTTATATGGAAATAACTAAGTAAAATTTAATTCTCTTATCAGGCACTAAAAGCTTAAAATGATTCGTATTAAATTGACAAATGCAGTAGTGGATGCCTCTTACCTGAGGACAGCATCATCTTGCTTGTCCCTCTGTTGTCGCGATTGCTCTGCTTTGGCATATGGGTGCATTGCCTCGGGTGCAGGGCACAGTTTGTTTTCAGTTGGGAGTGGCACACACCTCTTCATGGCAAGGAGCATGAGGAAGCATTTCATGGCTCTTTGTTTAGTACATTTTTGCCCATACAGCTTCCTTTAAGACTGAAAGAGTGGTCATTGGCCCAGATCTCAGAAGAGTGGTGTGTGAGTACAATCTGTACTTTTGGCATCACCATGTGCCATTTGCAGGGACTTCATGTTTATTCCTTGTTTGGTAAACATCTTGCTTGTCATGTCATTGTTGGAAATGCTATGCTCTGGTCTATGGGTCTACTTTGTACTAAACATATCATCAAACATTCTCAGAAGCATCCAGTTAAAGGATCAAATATTTATGGAAGAGCAGACAGGTCACCAGCTCTGCAGAGAACCAAGCAATATTGTTGTGGCTGAGAGGACATCCTAGAAGTCAAGGTGTCACATCTTGAAATAGACTGAAATTACTGACTGATGGTAATGACTCCAAAGTCAGGTGAACTATCTCGAAGTAGGTAATCAAAGGATAAATCCAAATGGTCCCAAAGAGACATGGAGAACGGATCAAATATTTATGGAAGAGCAGACAGGTCACCAGCTCTGCAGAGAACCAAGCAATATTGTGGCTGAGAGGACATCCTAGAAGTCAAGGTGTCACATCTTGAAATAGACTGAAATTACTGACTGATGGTAATGACTCCAAAGTCATGTGAACTATCTCGAAGTAGGTAATCAAAGGATAAATCCAAATGGTCCCAAAGAGACATGGAGAACAGAAATGTTATATATGACTTTATCTGCAGATTCAAGAGTCTTAGTTCTTTGTGCCTAATGCCNGAAATGTTATATATGACTTTATCTGCAGATTCAAGAGTCTTAGTTCTTTGTGCCTAATGCCAATCAGCCCTTTGGAGCCATTATTGTCTGTTATGCTATAGTTTGTGGATTTCAAGAGTTGACAGGGCTCTTTGGATAACTTTGAACACACTATGCTTTTGGGATCTGTTTCACTTCTACCTAGTATTATGTTTTCAATATTTGTTTTTCCCTCTTTTTAATAATTAGAACCAGTATATTTTAGAATAAAAGCCAGTTTACTAAATTATATCTCTCTTCCCAATTGATATAAAATATTTATTTAAAGTGTTGTTCAGAATCCACCTGTTTCTGGTGATTTTTTTCTTCTCCTTTTTGACATCAAACCATATGGTTTGACCATAATAAGAAGGAACCAGAAACATAAATGAAACAAGGTTTTTAAAGTTAGATGTGAGGAAGAAAGGGAGAGCCCCACTGATTAGATAAAGCCCAGTCATATCACTTTTACAGGTGTCTGAAAGTATTACACTGAACAATTGTTAAAAATTGAGGAAGACTTCATCTATCTTGTGTGGGAACACCTTCATTCACTTCCTGTCTCCATACCTTTAGACATGTTCTTCCCTCTGGCTAAAATTCTCATCCCCACTTGATTGCCCAGTTAACTTCTGCTCACATTTATCTATGAAACCCACAGCAGTTGCTACTTCCTCTGAGAAGCCTTTCCTGAACTCCCTAGAAAGTGGTAGTCACTTTCCTCTGGGATCAGCAACCAATTGCATACAGTGTAGTTCAAATTATTAAGCATCATACTAATCACTTTACTCCCCGAGGTCAGGAAATATTCCTTATTCATCTTTGCCACATTGGCACCTTTAACACGTATCACGTGATAGATGCTCAATACATATTTCTTAAATGAATAAACAAGATATTCATTAAATAAATTATGGTTTGATCACAATAGAAAACTGCAGTTATTAGGGATCATGTGGGAAATATTTCTAATATATTATGTGATGACTGCAAGTTTAAATTATTTAAAATATTAAAATAATATTTGTAGTGTGATCTGAAATATGTTCATATATATGTATAATATGTATATATGGACAGAAAAAGATTCTGGAAAGATATTACACTAAAATATTGCAGTATGTATTTCTTGGTAGTGGTGTTGCAGATGATTTCTTTATTTTCCAAATTCCTTCACTAAGCATGCATTTTGTAATCTAGAAAAAAGTTAATTATAAATAGAAAAGTGGGCCATTTAACAGCTTCACCTGTTCTTCTTGACAGAAAGTTCCTTTAATGCTCTGACTTGGTGGTCGTTTTTAATCTCATGTCACATTTTGCTTTTCTTGATTGGCTGGTGTTTAGGTATGGTGACTGCCACTACTGGCCCAGAAGTCAACTGTAGAAATGAATATCCACTCTGGATTCTCTCTAGTTTACAAATGGTTCTGAAGTAAACATAAATTACAATACAACATAAGAATATCCTGCTTAAGTGCACAGTTAAACTGAAA
>NW_007735503.1:60410-69747 GCF_000696425.1 Galeopterus variegatus | reverse complement strand
CTTCTTTGATGTCTTAATTTTCAATTTTCCAATGTAAAAAACCCTGGAATAAATAATAGCAATCGCTGTCTGTTATGTGCCATCATTTTGACTATTGTTTTTATAAAAATTGTATTCTCACCATTTCAGAGAAGGATTAATACCCCCAAATCTCATTATTGTGCAATTGTCCCCTGGTGGTTTCTTTGTTTGCACATTGTAATTATGGATAGCATTAATTGCTCACAAAACTACCGTTTCTCCTTTTTATTTTTGCATATATTTCAAACACCCATTATAACTTCTCCATCTTCTGTAAAGTGAATCTGTTTCGTTAAGGCATGACAGTGCATTTGTCTTTTGCACTGACCTGCACAGGGTTAGAACAATTTGTAAAGAATCCACATTATTATTTTGGAGCACAGCTGAGTGTGGGTTTCAGTGTAAATCTCCTCAAAGCACTTCTTGCCATAATAGCACTTTTTTTTCCCCCCAGAGGTGCCATAATTCTGGGTTGTATTTGTTGCTTCCTTTGGCAACCAAATGTCCCATTATTGCAAATTGATGGCAGTAAAATTGACCTTTATTATGGCCTTTTTATTCGCTTAACTCAGAAGGATTTACAGCATTATATTTTGTTACCACATTGACTGTTAATGGGAACTATAAAAGAATGACTGAATTCTACATATCCTTTTTATTTTCTAACAGCCTTGGCATTATTTACCAACTAGACTTTCAGATGTTAAGATTTTTTTCTTGGACATTCAGGAAGGGTTTTGTAAAACCAAAGCATCTTCCTTATGTGAGATACACATTTCGCTATATACTGTCAAAATAATTAAATGCTTGTTATAAATTTAGGCACTTAAAATGACAAAACCATTGCATGTAGAATAATGGAAGAAACAAAAAATTCTTAAAAAAAAAAAAAAAAGCCTACCCAAAACTACAAGGTAATTCAAACTGCTTCATCTGTAAATAATGAGAATTTAATGAGGCTCATATTCCAAGATCTCTCGTTTCTAAGTGTATAAAGGATGTATTTTCATATTAATTGTCTTTGTCATTGCATTCTTAGGACAGCATTCATAGAGGAAGGGTAGCGTCTTCAGTCTGGAAGTGAAGGCCTGTAGAGCTCAGCCTACAGCAGCCCAGGACTCCTTTCAATATAGGAGGACACTCTGGATTTGTAAACCTGGACTGTAAGGACTGGGTCTGTCATGTGTAGTTACCAGAGAAAAGGAGAATTCTTCCCGGAGGCATGGGAATGAATAAAACCAGAGGGGAGTTACTGTGAGGGACTGGACAAGTTTTGGCATCCCAGCTCCACGCAGCCTCCACAATGGCCTGCGTGTGCAAATGCTGGCGGCCACAGGGAGAAGAGTGGTGATTTCAGTCCACAGGCTCTCCTCTGCTAATAAGTCTGAGTTTCTCTGTTGACTTACTGCTATTTTAACCAGTAATATTGTACTAACTATCCAAAATTTTCCCTAGTTTCCAAAGAAACAGATTTTTAAAGCTACATTCTCTCTCTGTCTCCACAATGGCATCTCATTTTCTGAATCTCTTAATTTTTAAATATAGTCTGAAATACCGCGGGTAATACTTGTTTATACTTTCAAATTGCTCTTTAAATATTTCATATTATACACTTCACCTTCCAATTTAACTTTTTAGTTTTGAAAAAGGAATACATTTGCATAATTTTTTTTTTTAAAAATGACTAGCCTGGACTCTTCAAAAAGTTAATGTTATAAATTTAAAAAGAAAAAAAAGCCCCAAACTCTCAATACTCTCAGACAGAAACAAAAGCAAAAGTCCAAGTACACAATAATAAAAAAAAAAGATCAAAACAAGAGACGCAGTAGAAGAATTACTCTCACTTCTGCTCCTCTATTTCGCTTTCCACCCCCACACACCCTAGAGATAATCAGTAGCTTCTATTTGTTCATGATTATGTGCCATAGTTAATCTAATGAGCTCCATACTGGAAAACACTTGGGCAATTTCCAAATATTTGTGATTACAACCAATATTGCAATGAATAGGTTTGTATATACATTATTATTCATGTGTGCTGTTTTATCTATAGGATTAATTCTCAGGATTAGGATTGCTGGATCAAATGCTAAATGCATTTGCCACTTTGTTAAATATGCCAAAAAAATTGCCCTCTGCTGGGTCAAATGCTAAATACATTTGTCATTTTGTGAAATATGCCAAAAAATTGCCCTCTGCAGGGCACTCCTACCAGCAATGCATGAAAGTGCCCTTTTCCTATAGCCTAGCTAATGGAGTATCTTGTCAAAATGCTGGTTTTGCAAAATCAGTAGGTAAAAATCATATGCCAGCATAGTTTTAATTATATTCTGTTATTATGAATGAACTTGGGCATCTTTTCATATATATAAGGTTCATTTATATTGCTTTTTGAAATTAACTGTCTGTTCATGACCTTTGCCCATATTTCTATTGGGTTGCTGGTCCTCTTACTGATTTCTGGGATCTCTTTAAATGTTGGGAATATTACCCCCTTGGCTGTGGTATGAGTAGTTAGCATTTTTCCAAATGTATCACTTGACATTCGTCTTTGTTTACAGTGCTTTTCGGTTTTTTGATTTTTGTTTTGCCAAGCAGACGTTTTTAATTTCCATGAGTTCAATTCTTAAAATCTTTTCATGTATAATTTCTGGATTTTGAGACACATTTAACTAATTTTCCTTGTGCTTCTTGTAATTTAGTCTTAATTTTGTAGTATTTTCTTTTCTGTTTCTATCATGAGGTCTGTTTGTTTATTTCATAACTTCCTGTTAGCTACAGGTTTATTGTCTGATTTCTTGTATTTCTTCATAATTCCAGTGACTCCCTTAAGATTTTTTCCTAATTCACGTTTGGAGTGTTGGCCACAACTTTTATCTACTCTTTGGCAATGTTTTTCCAGTAAGTTTTTATCTGTAGAAATATTGGGTTGCTCTTTTTTGTATTTTTATTTATATGGAATAGATTCCTTTGTTAATGCACATATTTTTTTCCCGGGTTACCAGGAGAAGAATTCTGTGGCGTGAGAGTATCCAGAACACCTCCAGAACTCCCACCTCTGTTGTTACCGAGAAAAGAGGAGGGCTTTCCTTAACATACACAAAAGCATTCCTCCCTCCTCCCCCACCTTTTGGAGGCTATACAGGATAGGATATCAGAGCACAGACTTTGGAGCCAAACTGCCTGCATTGAATACTGGCCAGCCCCTTTTTCACTATTGGTCTTGGGTAAGTTTGTACCTCAGTTTCCCCATTGGTAAAATGAGGATAAAAAGAGGATCTGTATCTTAGGGTTGCTGAGATTACATGAACTAACATGTAAGTGCTTAGAGCAGTGCCCAGCACACAGTGTCTGCACTTGTTCTGCAGTGGTGAGCAAAGGCAGTGAGTGCAGTGGTTCATGCTTACCAGCCACCTCTGCTGGCTCATGAGAACCCTGGGCTTCCTTGCTTCCTTGTATGGTCACAGGATACAGTTCTTGTCCGCCAAGGGAAGCACACACTTATAGAAGGTGGTTTTGAAGAGTCTCTCAGAGATTTGTCCCTAGTGGGTCTCCATGGTCATTTTCTGGACCTTTCCTCTCTGTTTCCCTTATTAATAAAGCCCTGTGCAAACTCATTTCTGCTCTCAGCAGTCCCTTCTCAGTGGATTCTCTTCTTTTGGGAGACATCTTTTGCTGAAGCTTTCTGGGCTCTGCCATCACTAAACCCCCTCCAAACTCCCAGTCCTTCCCTGGAGCACACTGACGACTGCCAGCAAAGATTTGCTGGTCAAATAAAACTTGAGCAATCCCAACTCAGACCTGGAGTTTATGGGTATTATCTGAATTCCAGCTTCACTGAAAATTTTTGGTTTTCCCTGTTGTCTTTGTTTCTCTGGATGATTTCCAGGAGAAGTGGGAGATTCCAGATGAAACTTCCACTGTGCTCCAGCTGGAACTGGTGTTAGTTTTTTTTTCTATGCATTTCCTTTGAGGACCTGAACTGGAGTTTTAATTTTTTTTTTTTTTTTTGGCATTTCTTACGGTATCCAACATAGTGTAAAACAAATAGGTGGTTGAGTTAAAGAACTTCCAAGAGAATATCTGATGGAGGGCACACTCTTCCTCCGAGGTTAGATTTCTTCAGCACACAATTCTGAGGGGCTGCTGAAGACTCTTTTGTGCAGGGCCCTTTGCATGGCATTCCTTCTGTATTTTGTGTCACTGGAAGCTTCACAGAGTCCCACAACCACCACAGAACAAGAGTTCCTGACCTGGAAGTGACAAGAAATTTTCTATCTCCATGGTGTATTTGGTTTGGGGAAAGAGGAACGCCCAGGACATTGACTAGTCTGGGAATTCACTGGGTTTCACAGCAGTTTTTGCATTTTTCATTTGCCTTTTTCCCCCATCTCCAATTTTTGATCATTTTACTTTGTGCTAGGCACTGAACTACAGTGCTAAATGTTTTTCATAACTAATTAATGTTCTCTTCACAGCAATCTTCTGAGAGGTGGCTATGATTATACTCATTTTATAAATAAGGAAACTGGATGCAGAAAATTCACATACTTTTCCCAAAGACATGTGGCAAAACTGGGATTTGAACTTAGGCAGTCTGACTCCAGAGCCCTGCTGCCAGCAAGTGCTGTGTTTTTCTGTGCTGTCATTTTGACACAGCCTAGGACTGCATGAATAACTCAGCTGGTAGCCCTAAAATTGCACTTTAAATTAGAGAAGTGGACAGAAGAGCAAGTAGGATTATAGAAATCCCCAACGAAGCTCTGTTTGGGTTAGGAGTAGCTGTGGCAAATGTCATTTGGTGTGTGGTCAGGAAGGCTGGGTGGGCAGTGGGTAGAGTCAGTGATAATAATAACTCAGAGTTTGTAACTGCTTACTAGTGCCTGGTGCTTTTCTAAGCACTTCATGCACTTACTAATTTGACCCTAACAATGCCTGTATGGGGTGGGCAGTATTAACTCGGCCTCCTCAGATGAGAAACCTGAGGTCAGAGAGAGGAAGTATTGTGCCTGAGGCCACAAGGCTAGTGAGTGGCAGAGCTCGGAATATTCATTCCCCAGGCAATTGGCCCTGAGCACACGTCCTCTCCCACTGTCCTCTCACCTTGTCCTGCAGGGGCCGCTGGTTTGCATCCACCCATACGATATTGTCACTGGTAAGAGATTTGATTCACAGCCACGACTGGAACAAACCGCTCTCTTTGTCTCAAAAGAGAATAATAAACACATAGAAAATCACAACATAGAAATGTGCATATTTTTAGAGAAACTTCTAAGTGGTATATAGTAAGACCATAATTTCAAGCAGAGTTGTTTAGGAACTGCTTTCATTAAAGAGCATCTTTACCTTTCAGAAAGTTACATATACAAATGACAGGGATACAGACATTTATGGCACCATACATTGTACAAATATTTTTATGATCCTCGAATAGCCGTAACCTTTACCTCTAAAGCATATTCTTCAGCTTTCAACCAGTAATGATTTTCTGTTTCTACAGCAATCATTTTAAAAGACAATATGCTTTCAGTAGGTGAGGTCAAGGAATATTAGTGTATTTCACTTCAGTCTTTTATTCTTTGTTGGTTTAGTTTCTAGTGATTTGCCCATAGTAACAACATATGTGATTCAGAAAATATCTGCGGAGGAAAACAAAGAACAAGAAGATGGTTAATTAATAAAACAACCTGTTTCTTTCTACACCGAAGAAACAATTGTTACACAGTGCAGGATGGCAAAGATTTAAAAAAAAAACCAAAACCCTATGAAGGCTGAATGCATCTGTTTCTTTGTTTGCTTTAAGAATAAAGGCCTCTTGTTTTTTTCCTGTTGATTTTGCAAGGTGAGGCACTGAAGGAGCATACCCAGAGAGGCTTCACAAAGTAATTCAAAGTATGGACACGTTTCCTCCTCCTCATTATTGTCCTACTCTCTATTCAGCCTGCAACTATTAGAAAGAGGCTTTTGTGTGATGAGCGCTCAACTTGGCCTTTATAGATCTACAAAAGAAATATAGACTGTCTCCTAGGAGTTTTACAGTCTAAAGCTGTCTGTACCATACCTAACTAATTAAAATGTAAAAAATTCAGGATATCTACTATAATTTTTGTTTGCAAAACAACCATCTTGACATGAAATTAAATTGACTAATTTAAATATGGCAGGTATACATATATGTGTATGTCTGTATGTATATATGTTGCTATTTCTTACTGAGTTGCTTAGGACATTATATAGCCATAATATTAACTGTGGATATAGGACAAATCAATTTTGGAGAAAATATAACAATTGCATCAACTATGTTAAAAATTTCAAACTATATGAATCCAATAATTGCAAAATTTTTGTTCTCTTTGACTTTTGGCTGATACATAGAGTGTAAATGAGGGGATATTTAATTATCAGTAGTTCAGATAAACTGAGGAGGAACTTAAACATTGAATTTTTAATATTTATTTTATATTTATTTCATTTTCATCTATCAGAAAGATTTCTGTAAATTACTCCTTTGTTCTGCAACCCTGTTGTGATCTTTAGGTAGGCATTAATAAGCCTTTCCAACCGGTTTTAAATATGTAGCACATGTAAAAAATTGCTGGAAGATACCATTTGGCTATCGACTATTGCAATCTATCTACTCCTCTGGCTTGCAACCACATTGTTCATACAAGGACAAATATAGTCTTCTCCCTCCTCCTTTTCAGTATCTTTATCTTTGTCCCTATGCCAATCCAAATTGCCCATCCAAAGAACAACTAACAAAAATATTTGGAAGAAAATTTAATCAAGAAACCAATCCTTTGCTTATTCTGATAATAAGGTGTTAGGGGCTGCAGAGAAATAAATGTGAAAACATAAAGTACTTTTTCCCTTTATAATATACCCAAACAAATAAAAGTAGTTGGAGAAACAGTAGTCTTAGCAGATAAACAGGAACCAGGGATTCAAGATAAAGCTATTCTGTGCTAGTCATGTCGTAAAGATGAAGTAAGGGTCAGAGCTGCTCAAAGGAGGGCGATGCACTGTGACTAGGGGACAGGAAGGCCAGGGACAGCCTCTCAGAGGAAGAGGGGCTTATGCTGATGCTAAAGGAGAAATAGGATTTGAATGAGAATTATTTGTATTTAATTTAGGCAAAAGACTAAGTTATGATTTTATACTTGCAGACTATTCCACCCAAACACAATTTCCAGCTCTTTAAAAGTTCATATTCATTCTCTGTCCAGCTGTACCAGCTTCCAAACAATATTGAATCAAAAGAAAGTTTCAATCTTTCTGCTCTTGCATTATTTAACAATCTGAATATTCCCCAGGCCTACCCTTTCTGAAAACACTTTCCTACCATATGCAACTGTCTGAGAAAATCTACTTGTATGCAGTAGATTGCTGTTATTCATTATTCATTACAACATTATTTAGTTGAACAACCTACCAAAGAAAACTTGGTTCTGTAGGGGGAAATGTACAAACCCAGAGAACTAAATTATTTTACTATAAATGCTTTAAAAAGAGCAAGCTTTATGGTCCTCATTATTTGGTCTGTGCTGAGGAAACAAGTTTTCTCCAATGGAAAATAAGCCATAAAGGACAGAAACTATGTGATCCAGTGTATTCAATAAAAGTTGGAGATGTAGATTCTCCCAGCAACACACTAAATGAATAAAGAAAGATCATTAAAAGTTGTACAGTTCTCAATCAAATAATAAGCATTTATTGTGTAGCCACTATGTGCCTAGGACTATTTGAATTTCAAGAAACACACATTTTACCAGCTATATTATATGGTTGCCATAGTGCACTGCCTCTGACATTCTTTTTTTTTTTAATTGAAACATAATTGATTACACATATTTATGGGGTATGGAGTTGACTATCAATATTTGTGTACAATATGTGATGATCAAATTTGTATTATTGGCCTTTTCATCATTACAAATTATAATTATTCTTTGTGTCCCTTGCTCAATTTTTCCCTAACCCCCGCCCCCCTGACTTCTAGTAACCATAGGTCTGTTCTTTCCTTCTGAAAATTCAACGTTTTATTGTGGTTTCCTTCCTTCCTTCCCTCCCTTCTTCCTTCCTTCCTTTCTTCCTTCCTTCTTTCTATCTTTCTTTCCTCTGATATTCTTCAGCAGGTTGGGGTGAACAGACTTTTTTGTCTTGATTGCCCATGCAAACCTGCTGTTGCTTGTTTTTCCCTACTCCACGAGGAAATTTTGGGCAGGTCCCTTAGCTCCTCTGGACACACTCAAACTATAATATGTCCAGTACTAATACTAAAACTCCACACCACCATCCAATGTAAAATGTCTCCCTGCCCTTGGCTCCTTTCACTGTTTTTCTCACCCCACCCGCTCTTCCGTGTCCTATCGTCCCCTGAGTTGCATGCATCAGGAGGTCCACTATTCTTTCAATATGATCCAATCCAAATCATGGAAAATTTACACATCCTTTGCCTTGACAACTTAGGATGAACAAACCACCCTAAAGCAGCCACCTCTCTTTGTTCCAATATCAGAGCATCTCGAATGTGTCATCAGTAGTTCCTGGGTTCCTCAAAGCCTGGAGGTCCAATGTAAAGTGCTGAGTAGTTCTCTCAAAATGTCCTTAACTTGCTTAAGAGCACTCTCTTTACCTTGCCTATAGCAGGGGACAGGACTTCAAGAAACACCAACAGTTCTTCCCACAGACATCTTTTTACCAGCCTTTTAGCCTGTCCCCCAAAATCTTAATCTTCTATTAAACAGCCCAATTGTAGACAAGGAATGAATGGTTACAGAGTTAGTTTCAGATCTCTTATCACGTGTTTTATAGGTGGGCTGGCACCTCGAATGAGGTGTCTGGCATGTGATTTATTGTTCTCACTCTTTGGCCAGACAACAACAACAACAACAACAACAACAACATCAACAACAACACATTGCATTTAGTGTTCTGTTGCACAATTTGCATTTTCCCTCTTAGACTGATGGATGCTGTTTTGATAAGTTAAATTTTTATAATCCTTTGTTAATGACACCATGAAAATATTTTGTACCAAAGTTCACTGTTTGTTTTGTAACAAATACTTAAGTGTTGTCTAACTTAAATATGTTAGTTGGTTTTTTATTACAAAGAGACAAATGTACCATATTGATGATCATCTGTGAAGTGTCTGTCAGTAATTTATTACCCAGCAGATATTTTTGGAAATATAATCAGACTTAATGTGTCATTTCATGCTAAAAGTATTAACAATTAGTAAGAAATTAACATTTTTGAAAGAAACTGGTGCTGTGAAGAGACTACTCTGAATAGTTTTCTTTTTCATTTA
>NW_007735503.1:35682-59973 GCF_000696425.1 Galeopterus variegatus | reverse complement strand
CATTTTTGAAAGAAACTGGTGCTGTGAAGAGACTACTCTGAATAGTTTTCTTTTTCATTTACGTTTTCATTTATATTTTACATTCAAGTTATATAATATTTGGCTAAAAGCAATCTGCACCACGTATAACAGTTCTCCTATCTGTTCACTTAGATATTTTAGAAATAAAATTTTCTAACTGGCTCTGAAAATCTTTCATAGAAATCAATTTTTTTTTGTCTGACACACCTCTGTTAAAAATATAACAATGCGATATCGTCCTATTAGCTTTCCTGTACCACTGACTGACATCAGGGAAGATAAAAATTTACAAGATGAATTTCATAAATACAAAACTGGTGGCTGGGATTGAAAAGTGAGTGTCAGGATTCAGTAAGCACAGCCAAAGGTGGCTTCTGTCTTGGCGCTGCATGTCTCTGTGAGGTGTGTTTTTCAGCTAAGACAGCCATTGTAGGTAAGTATCCAAATAAAGTGAATTTTGAATCACTGTCTCTCAAAAATTTAAACTAATATTTTCAAATTAATGAAATATCGAATCATGTTTCTTTCACTAAAATTATTAATAATGATAATTTTTAAGTGGTTGCAAAAAGTTTTTCAAACTGATAATAAAATAACTTACTTAGAATTATGATGAAGTTAATGACATAGCACTATTTTAAAACTTTTTGATGTGTTTTACATTGGTGTATGATTAGTATAGTCATTCATGGATTGAACATATGAATAAATACATTTATATGCAAGCATTGGCGTATGGGCCCAATTCTTACTGCTGTGGCACATTGTAAGAAAAGACTTGAAGACCCCTAGTCTTCATTAGCTGGAGAGACTGTTCTGAAATGAAAGTTCATTCTCTCCATCTCGCTTCACTGTGTCTTTATGCTTCTCCCTGCTTCCAGTACGATGCAGACTCCTCAGCATGACACACAGGGCCTTTCGTGGTCTGACTCCTGCTTATTTTCTCCCCATGTCCTTCCTGCCTGATATAGTAACTATGTGTAGTTCCCTTAATTGACAATACTCTCTCGTGTCTCTCCTGTCTCCACATGTTTGCAAATGTTGCTGCAACAGTCTGGAACTCACATCCGCACCTGATCACTCCAGTCTCTTTCTGCATCGGATTAACTTTAATGTCTTCCTCAAGATGTACTTCAACTCACTTCTCCTGACTCCGTCATGGCACCCATCATACTAGACAGGTAAGAACTTTTGCTTGTTTCTTCCTCACTAGGTTGCAAGGTCTGTGTGGAAACAACATATGTTCTGTGTCTCTGTACCTCTAGAACCTTGGCTACACATATTAATATTTTATAATAATAATAAACATGTGCTGAGTAATTAGTATGGGCCAGGCACTGTTAAGTGCTTGTACTTTATACAGGTTGGTTCATGTAAGTCTCATGACTGCTCTATGAAACATGTATTAACCCCGTTTGACAAGTGGTGAAACCGAGGCACAGAGGAAATAAATAACTTAGCTGAGGAAACACTGATGTTAAATGCAGAAGTGGGGTTTAAACTGGGCAGTTTAATGCCGTGGTACCTGTGAACGTTACCTTATTTGGAAATAGCATCTTCACAGGTATAATTAGTAAGGTTTGTGAGATAAGATCATTCCGGATTAGGGTGGGTCATAGATCCAGTGATGGGTGTTTTAATAAAAGAAGGAAAAGAAGATACAGAGAGATTCAAGGAAGAAGGTCATGTGAAGATGGAGGTGAAGATTGGAGCTATGTTGACACAAGCAAAGGAATGCAGGAGCCACCAGGAGCCACAACAAGGAAGGTTCTGCCCTAGGGCCATGGGAGGGAAACTGGCCCTGCTAGTACCTTGAATTTGGACTTCTGGCCTCCATAACTGTGACAGAATACATTTCTGTTGTTTGAAGCCACCCAGTTTGTGATAATTTGTTATGGTAGCCCTAGGAAACTAATATGCCAATCTATTTTGCTTTTTAAGGCCATTCAGTATATACCTTTTGAATAAATGTATGAATGAATTTATTGAATATCTCATGTTCTAGGTATAATGGTGGAGACCAGGAATAGAAAGATTATTAAAATTGACTTGCTTGCCCTAAAAGATCTCACTGTCCACTATCTTTAAAATTTTTTTCTTACACTGCAGTTCTCTCGGATGAGCTGTATATTATCTTTTGCCTGGTTCAACGCAAGAGCACTTCTCTGTCTTTCTTTTCATCTCTTCAAATTACCCTCAATATTTCAGCCAGAGTTGTTTTTCTTTTCATCCATGTTGTTGCGAATGGCAGTATTTCAACCTTTTTTTATGGCAGAATAGTATTTCATGATGTATATATATCACATTTTCCTTATCCAGCCATCTGATGATAGACATTTAGGTTGGTTCCAACTCTTGGTTATTGTAAATTTTTTCTACTCCTAGAAAATAAAGTCTGAAGTTGTTAGCATATCATTTGAGGCCTCCTTCATCTGAATCTTTCCATGACATCCTATGTAGTAACTATCAAGAATGCCTGAGGAGAGGTAGGAGAGTTTTATGTAATTACTACATAGTTCTAGTACTCACTCACCTGGTCTACGCCATTCTTCTCTTGGTCCTGGACCACCAGAATTGCCTCCTAATTGGTCTTCTGGTGTATGTAGACATTAATTCAGACCATGTTTCTCCTCTGCTTGAAGCCTTCCAGTGGTTTCCCATCTCACTCACAGTAAAGCCCCAGACCTTTTTAGGACCTATAAGATCCTACTCCTACCTGACCCTTATTGCCCTCTGCTCCAACACCCTGGCCTCCAGGGAGGTAATGGACATGCTAGACAGTCCTACCTCAGGATCTTTCCACTTGCAGTTTCCCTGCCTACAATGATTTCCTCAAGAAAGCCTCCTAGTAACTTCCTCATGTTCTCTGAGTCTTTACTCAAAATTCACCCTCTCAGAGAGGTTTCCCTGACCCCTGTCTAAAATTTCAACACCCCATCCCCACGGCAAATTATGTCTTTCATCTCTGCTTAGTTTTTTTTCCTCCTTAGAACTTATCACTATCCAACATACTATACATTTTACTTATTAATTTGGTTGTTGTCTGCCTACCCCACAAAAATGTCAGCTCCATAAGAGCAGGGGTTTGTGTCTGTTTTGTTAAGGGCTAGATTCCCAAACCTTAGAACAAGGCCTGCACATGGCAGGGAGCAATGCATATTTATTAGATGAATATCTACTTGATTTTTGCATAGAGCATCCTACCTCAGAGAACACCTCAACAAGGGTCTGAAAACGAGAAGGATGACAGGTCTAAAGGGAAAAGGGCTAAGTCCTAGAACCTTTGACGTTCCACCCAAAGTTGGTCTAGCTGTGCTGAGCTGGACTTGCTGTAGATGCTGGGGAAGTTGAGTGAGATAGAATTCTTTCACCCCCATAGATGCCAGCAGTTGGGGGTGGTCCTGGCAAGGGCCACAGGAAGTCCTGAGGAGATGCGCATATTGATGTGAGATGAAGCACAGCAGCGGGAAGCCAGTGACAGCAAGTGGTGTTCAGAGATGGAGGCAGGTGGCATCAGGGAAATCTGTCAACAGGTGGCAGCATTCACTTCACCGGGCTGGGGCTCGGGGCAGAATCACAGTCTCTGGGTGGAGGAGAGACAAGGATGCTGAACACTAGTTCTGAAGGGTCTGTGTAACTCATTGGCCTGGACTGGATGACTGGCTGGTCATCCAGCCTAGAGATCTAAGCATTAGGAATACATTAGGAATTCTATTCCAAAGTCTGGGATACGCCTTGAGGGGGGATGGGTTCAGAGTGAAATTCTGTTATCATCCTAGGGGATGCAAGGCCAGAATCACTAGGAAAGAAATGTGGATGATGGGTCTCAGTGTGTGGGGCTCAATTCTATTAGACACCTTTGATCCTTTTCCCAAAGGTTACAGGATTGAGGTTAAAAGTGGGCCGAGATAAGAAGGATGCAGTCAGGGAACAGACTGGACCTGGTGCTTGGTTCACTCTGCTTCTTCATCACGCAATGCCTTCTTGATCATTCTGTTTCTAACTAAATAAAGTGCATGTGACCATGGAAGGCCAAATAAGACCCATGGTTATAATTTGCTTTATCAAGAAATAAGTTTTAATGTTGACTTTCAAATCCTTTTGGTGGAGCATCCATAGTTCAGTTTGCCAAAGGCTGTATATCTCTTGAACTTCTCATGTTCATGTCACCTGGCTGGCCCTGAAGGCATTGCATCTGCTACCCCTAGTTATTTTTCTCACCCTCCAAGGCCCAGCCCAAACATTCTCTGCCTTTTTCTTCTTAGAATTAATTGCTCTAATTACTTATTATTGCATCTTAGCACATCACATGGTTCTTTGCAGTGTGAATGCCTGTTTGTGTACTTGTCNATTAGTATAGTCATTCATGGATTGAACATATGAATAAATACATTTATATGCAAGCATTGGCATATGGGCCCAATTCTTACTGCTGTGGCACATTGTAAGAAAAGACTTGGAGACCCCTAGTCTTCATTAGCTGGAAAGACTGTTCTGAAATGAAAGTTCATTCTCTCCATCTCGCTTCATTGTGTCTTTATGCTTCTCCCTGCTTCCAGTATGATGCAGACTCCTCAGCATGACACACAGGGCCTTTCGTGGTCTGACTCCTGCTTATTTTCTTCCCATGTCCTTCCTGCCTGATATAGTAACTATGTGTAGTTCCCTTAATTGACAATACTCTCTCCTGTCTCTCCTGTCTCCACATGTTTGCAAATGTTGCTGCAACAGTCTGGAACTCACATCCGCACCTGATCACTCCAGTCTCGTTCTGCATCGGATTAACTTTAATGTCTTCCTCAAGATGTACTTCAACTCACTTCTCCTGACTCCGTCATGGCACCCATCACACTAGACAGGTAAGAACTTTTGCTTGTTTCTTCCTCACTAGGTTGCAAGGTCCGTGTGGAAACAACATATGTTCTGTGTCTCTGTACCTCTAGAACCTTGGCTACACATATTAATATTTTATAATAATAATAAACATGTGCTGAGTAATTAGTATGGGCCAGGCACTGTTAAGTGCTTGTACTTTATACAGGTTGGTTCATGTAAGTCTCATGACTGCTCTATGAAACATGTATTAACCCCGTTTGACAAGTGGTGAAACCGAGGCACAGAGGAAATAAATAACTTAGCTGAGGAAACACTGATGTTAAATGCAGAAGTGGGGTTTAAACTGGGCAGTTTAATGCCGTGGTACCTGTGAACGTTACCTTATTTGGAAATAGCATCTTCACAGGTATAATTAGTAAGGTTTGTGAGATAAGATCATTCCGGATTAGGGTGGGTCATAGATCCAGTGATGGGTGTTTTAATAAAAGAAGGAAAAGAAGATACAGAGAGATTCAAGGAAGAAGGTCATGTGAAGATGGAGGTGAAGATTGGAGCTATGTTGACACAAGCAAAGGAATGAAGGAGCCACCAGGAGCCACAACAAGGAAGGTTCTGCCCTAGGGCCATGGGAGGGAAACTGGCCCTGCTAGTACCTTGAGCGGCCGGTCTGTATGTGGGATCAGAACCCTCGGCGGGAGCGCCGCAGCGCTCCCAAGCAGCGCACTGTAGCAGTGCGCCACCGGGCCGGCCCCAGAGTTGTTTTTCTAAAAACCCTTTCATCTATTTAAACCCTGTAGTTTTTTTCTACTCTTTTTTCCTTTATTTTTTTTTATAGGAACGTCGTTGATTGTACATATATGTGGAGTACAGCATTGAATATCAGCACCTGTGTGCAATATGTGATGTTCAAATCAGGATAATTAGTATAGTCGACATTATAAACACAATTGATTTTCATAGCCCTTTACCAATTCCTCTATTCCCCTGCTCCTCCTCCCCCTTTCCCACCTCTGGTAATCTCAGTTCTGTTCTCTTCTTTTGAAAGTTTCATGTATTATTATGATTGTTGTATCTTTCTTTTTTTAAAAAAAAATTTGTTTGCTTATTTATTTATTTATTAGCTCCCACTTATAAGTGAAGACATATGGTATTTCTCTTTCTGTGCCTGGCTTGTTTCACTTAACATTATTTTCTCTAAGTTCATCCATGTTGTTGCGAATGGCAGTATTTCAACCTTTTTTTATGGCAGAATAGTATTTCATGATGTATATATATCACATTTTCCTTATCCAGCCATCTGATGATAGACATTTAGGTTGGTTCCAACTCTTGGTTATTGTAAATTTTTTCTACTCCTAGAAAATAAAGTCTGAAGTTGTTAGCATATCATTTGAGGCCTCCTTCATCTGAATCTTTCCATGACATCCTATGTAGTAACTATCAAGAATGCCTGAGGAGAGGTAGGAGAGTTTTATGTAATTACTACATAGTTCTAGTACTCACTCACCTGGTCTACGCCATTCTTCTCTTGGTCCTGGACCACCAGAATTGCCTCCTAATTGGTCTTCTGGTGTATGTAGACATTAATTCAGACCATGTTTCTCCTCTGCTTGAAGCCTTCCAGTGGTTTCCCATCTCACTCACAGTAAAGCCCCAGACCTTTTTAGGACCTATAAGATCCTACTCCTACCTGACCCTTATTGCCCTCTGCTCCAACACCCTGGCCTCCAGGGAGGTAATGGACATGCTAGACAGTCCTACCTCAGGATCTTTCCACTTGCAGTTTCCCTGCCTACAATGATTTCCTCAAGAAAGCCTCCTAGTAACTTCCTCATGTTCTCTGAGTCTTTACTCAAAATTCACCCTCTCAGAGAGGTTTCCCTGACCCCTGTCTAAAATTTCAACACCCCATCCCCACGGCAAATTATGTCTTTCATCTCTGCTTAGTTTTTTTTCCTCCTTAGAACTTATCACTATCCAACATACTATACATTTTACTTATTAATTTGGTTGTTGTCTGCCTACCCCACAAAAATGTCAGCTCCATAAGAGCAGGGGTTTGTGTCTGTTTTGTTAAGGGCTAGATTCCCAAACCTTAGAACAAGGCCTGCACATGGCAGGGAGCAATGCATATTTATTAGATGAATATCTACTTGATTTTTGCATAGAGCATCCTACCTCAGAGAACACCTCAACAAGGGTCTGAAAACGAGAAGGATGACAGGTCTAAAGGGAAAAGGGCTAAGTCCTAGAACCCTTGACGTTCCACCCAAAGTTGGTCTAGCTGTGCTGAGCTGGACTTGCTGTAGATGCTGGGGAAGTTGAGTGAGATAGAATTCTTTCACCCCCATAGATGCCAGCAGTTGGGGGTGGTCCTGGCAAGGGCCACAGGAAGTCCTGAGGAGATGCGCATATTGATGTGAGATGAAGCACAGCAGCGGGAAGCCAGTGACAGCAAGTGGTGTTCAGAGATGGAGGCAGGTGGCATCAGGGAAATCTGTCAACAGGTGGCAGCATTCACTTCACCGGGCTGGGGCTCGGGGCAGAATCACAGTCTCTGGGTGGAGGAGAGACAAGGATGCTGAACACTAGTTCTGAAGGGTCTGTGTAACTCATTGGCCTGGACTGGATGACTGGCTGGTCATCCAGCCTAGAGATCTAAGCATTAGGAATACATTAGGAATTCTATTCCAAAGTCTGGGATACGCCTTGAGGGGGGATGGGTTCAGAGTGAAATTCTGTTATCATCCTAGGGGATGCAAGGCCAGAATCACTAGGAAAGAAATGTGGATGATGGGTCTCAGTGTGTGGGGCTCAATTCTATTAGACACCTTTGATCCTTTTCCCAAAGGTTACAGGATTGAGGTTAAAAGTGGGCCGAGATAAGAAGGATGCAGTCAGGGAACAGACTGGACCTGGTGCTTGGTTCACTCTGCTTCTTCATCACGCAATGCCTTCTTGATCATTCTGTTTCTAACTAAATAAAGTGCATGTGACCATGGAAGGCCAAATAAGACCCATGGTTATAATTTGCTTTATCAAGAAATAAGTTTTAATGTTGACTTTCAAATCCTTTTGGTGGAGCATCCATAGTTCAGTTTGCCAAAGGCTGTATATCTCTTGAACTTCTCATGTTCATGTCACCTGGCTGGCCCTGAAGGCATTGCATCTGCTACCCCTAGTTATTTTTCTCACCCTCCAAGGCCCAGCCCAAACATTCTCTGCCTTTTTCTTCTTAGAATTAATTGCTCTAATTACTTAAAGGCATTGCATCTGCTACCCCTAGTTATTTTTCTCACCCTCCAAGGCCCAGCCCAAACATTTTCTGCCTTTTTCTTCTTAGAATTAATTGCTCTAATTACTTATTGCATCTTAGCACATCACATGGTTCTTTGCAGTGTGAATGCCTGTTTGTGTACTTGTCTTCTGTTTCAGATCAAACACTTGGGTCAGGAACTAGGTCTGAGTCATCTTTGTGCTTCTGCAGTGTCTAATACAGCTTCTTGAACTTGAAATGCCTAATAAATTTTTCAATTGGATTTATTATTCAGAGTAATCTTTGTTCCTCCTGAAAAACAGGAATTCTTCAGAAAGTCACCATTTACCCATTTTTACATCACATTTGTTACTTATGTCATCATTAAATTTAATCACAGAGAAAAAAGATCAATTTGAAAATGCTCGATCCAATCTGGCTGCTTCATGATTCAAATAACTGAATCATGCTGGTTAAGGTCAAATGATTAGGCAAATTGGATTGGATGACCACTTCTTAAGTGAGCGATCTCTTTCTCACCAACAATGTTCGAATAGTTGATGCCATTAATTATGTGGACATACAAATAATTGCAGCATAAAGTGATCTCAAAATTAGGCAAACAATATTCAGGAATTTGTGTGGACACAGTTCTAGATTTATTTATTTGCTGTTTTCTACTGTTTTTTTTTTTTTTAAGAGGCCTGATGGAGAGGAAGGGTATACTGGCAGAAAAACTAGAAACTTTGCCATGGTTCTGAATGTCTGCTAGCGTGGTGCTGGAATGAGGACAAGAGAGGTTATTGATCAAAAGAAAAAACATAAAACCCCCAAAAAACCTGTCTGCGTTGATTACCAGGTAAACCTACAAATCAGAAGGACACCCGGGGGCAGTTTCTATCTGCACTCTGCTCTGTGACAACCAGGTGAGGATGATGTGGGCTGTGCTCCTGAGTCTTGCACTTGCTGCTGCCCTGCTCTTTAAATCTAGTCTTTTCACTGATACTGTTCCAGTGACAACTAAATGAGCCACCTTCTTAACTACAGGACTTACATGAAAGGAAAGACTGATTTATTAGTTAATAGGATGGGGGAACGATGGTATGTGTCAGTTACCATCACCCAGATCATTCAAGTTTTATTGAACTGCTAGTGACTCCCAACCCCATCTTGGTTGCTTTAAATTAAGGAAAAAAAAAAAAAAAAAAAAAAAAAAAAAAAAAAACCTTTGTAAATTTGAAGTCACATTGTCACCTTTCAGTGTGTCAGCACATGATATTTTATATGATGAACTCTCAATTATTCAGCTGAACAATGGATAAACTTCAAACATTTTTATTTGTTTTAGAAATGAATCATACCTTTTCCTGATAAAAGTTTTTCTGCTTAAATATGTTTGGCTTAGGCTGGTAATAAAATAAATTCAAATTCCCTGAGCTCACTCCCCTACTGATGGTGCTAGAAACACGTGTTGGTTCCCAGGGGAACCAGCTTGGAATTAACACAGTCTGGCAATACCATATTAAGGCATAGGCAGTTAATTTTGGCTTTCTCTGTTCAAGTATGCCATGATTAGCTAACTTTTTTATTTTATTTTTTTGCTAACGTGTTCTGTTACTGTTTCTGTACAATGTTCAATGTGAGAGCCTTCTTAATTCAGTGGGGGGAAACTGTAGCTGCTCATTTAATTGACATCTAGAAACATAAATTTTACATTCACGGCTAAAGCAGACAAGGGTAACATATTCCATTTCACTTATTTCCTTTGGATTTATTGGCTCTCTTCTGCCCTCAGGGATCTGCATGAAATCTAGGCAACTGTAGTTACAAGGCTTTGGGGAGAAATCGGCAGTTGCAGTGGTGTTAATCATTCAGTAAATAAAAGCACAATTTGCCTTTTATGTAAATTTTGATTTGTTGTTATGTGAATAAAGGTTTGAAGTGAGAGCCAGGAAATCAATTTCAAAGGTGACAGCAGCTGCTGGGTCCTATTAATTCTTGGGGTTAATTCCATGTCTTTTATCCCAAAGTGGGCCTATTTTTAATTTACAAAACCTGAAAAAAATATGCCTTTTTTGGGAATCCTCAGATTTAGAAGCTGGAATTGATCTTAAAGATTTTCCAACCCAACTCCTTATTTTATAAGTGAGCTTACAATGCCACTCAAAATAGTTTCCTGAAGTTATATAGATTAGTGAGAATGTGAGGACTACATTGCATGTCTCAACTACAAGTTCAATTGCATTTTCCCCAGACCACGTTCAGAGATCCTAAGGCCCAAAGGTAGGTTGCTTTAGAACATGCAGATATCAGAAAGTTGAATTGAACTGCATGATGCCAGGAAACACATGGGGCGCTCAGAGGCCCAATCCTGCTGCACTCCCCACACCCCTCCTGCACTCCTCTTATAGTGTTCACTAGCATTGACCATTCTTCCCTAGTTTGCTTTATCAAGGCAGGAGGGAGAGGAGAGAGGTTCTCATAAGGTTTCTTTTTAGGGGAAATTGTCCTGAGGAAGAAGATAGGGATACCAGGGGGATCGCCTTTGCCCAGAGTGGGTAGAGATGCTGCCGGACTGTTAGATCTCAGGATACTACACCTGCCTTTTCTTTGGCCATATTTTCTGCTTTGCAATTTTCTATGCCTATGGCATTAGCATTAAAAAAAAAAAAATCACTTCTTAGGGCTTTAGAGATATTATCTGGAAGGTTCACAAACCTTCTCCTTCTGGACTGCTTATGCTGCCAACTTCCCTTAACTCTTTTGGCTGGTGTAGCCATTTGACTTTTCTGCTGGGCAGGTAGTAGTAATTTGGGGGGTCCCTAATTAGATTCCAGCAGCTCAATTCCCTGGTTCATTTACCCTGAACCACCTTCAAATTGAATTGGTTTTTTCTCACCGCCAACCCAAGCAGGAGCGGATCCTGGGGAATTACACAGAAATAACGGCCTTCTCCCCTTCCTCTGCCTCTGCCTCATCCGCCTGTCCTTTTGTGCCTGGCTTCCATTACGCCTTCACAACCGCATGCTCTGCGCCTTCTGCTTGGGCTGTCTGAGCTCGTTTCCTCCACAAACCATCATGATGTACAACACGTACAATCCCAGGGCCAGATGAATGGTTTTCCATTAGAAGTACACTGTGCCATCTGGGGCACCTGGGAAGATAATGCCACAGAGACGCCCCATCTTTCAAGCACTCGGAAGGGAAGATTTGTACCGCTCTGCCTAGCTGCTTCGACTGCTGCAATATAACGTGCTGCTCGTCAGTCCTGAAAGCTGCATTTCCTTTCCCTTCTTCATTCTCCGCAGTATCTCTGTGCACTGCGTAGCTTGGGGTGGGCGGTCTTAAAATGGGATTCTGTATGCACCAAAAGGTAAAACACAATGACAATGCAAACTGTCAACTCAGATAAAAGGATTTCCCTCAATTAAAGCAATCAGGTGAAATACTTGCCTCTAAAGGGGGCTTAAAGAACAAGAGGACTGTTTAAACAGAGCAGGGCTCTTCAGTGGGCCACAAAATTAGTATTTTCTTATTTTAACACGTTAGTTATTTCTTCTGCGGTTGAAGGCGATTGGTGGAGAGAAATCCTGGTTGCTCTGTCAGCCTTCTTAACTGATTTCTTTTGTGTCTGTGCGTGCGTGCCCCTCTATTTCTTTCAGAGTCTAAGACAATGCAGTTGCATTAAAAAAAAATCTTGATTAGTATTCTGAATAAGGTGCAGTCTTCATTGCTGTAGATACACAAAATCTATCTTCACTTTCACCACCTGTCACCTGAGAATTTTAGAATGATCTAGCTTTGAGATTGCAGGAAGCAGCCTTTTTGATTCTCATCTTTACTTCTCCCCCCACCACCTTTGTCATTGGCGCTGCATCTACAGTGAACTCCAGTCCATTTTTATTCCTTTGTCAAATGCTTTTATTCACGAGAAACTGAAAGCACATGTTTACTAGGAATAGAAATAGAAACACAATAAAAACCAGTTTGATAGATGATCTAGCCTATTCTCCACACTTCCCTGTTGTTTTATTGATTTACAGAACACAAAGACTAATCCAAATTTACATTGCTTGAATTTCCCCTGCTCTCAAAGGAGTTGTTCCCCTTTGCTCAGATTAACCAAGACAATTTTTTCTTTGTATCTAGTAGCCTCTGTGACAGTCAAATAGCCTGTCAACTGATCAATTTATGCTGCAAAAGCTAATTTTTACTTTAAACAAACATTCTAACATTGTGTTGACACAATTAAATGATTTCTGCGTTATACAATATATCTAACGCACACCCTAGGGAGCAGGTAAGAGCTGCAGCTGAAATCACATGCACGTGCTCCTGCATCAAATTAAATATTTCCCCCTTAATCCTAGCACTAGCAGCTGTTAGGTGCCGTGGCTTATTGCATACGGCCTACATAATGAGACCGATCCAGGCGGTTCCGGCTTCTCCACTGAATGCTGAGTAGCTCTCTTCTCCCCAAGGGCATGAAGTTACTCTTATTGAAAGTTCTCATGCCAATGAAGAGCCTCAGCATACATGTCTGGAGATGAGGGAAGAAAGCATTTAAAGCCTGAGCTTCTACCTTGATTAAAATAAAAGGGATTGGCACTTTGCAGTGACTTGAAACTGGCAAACTCCCCAGAGTTATGGCAGGAAGAAGAGGGAGAAAGGGGAGGTACGTAGGACGAGAGGAAATCTTTGCTCTGCTCAAAACCTGTCAAAAAATTAGGTCAGTGTGATTTTGTATTTTAATGAAATGACTTAAGGGTAAGCCTGAGACTTGGAGGCTGCTAATACTTTTATGCTAGAGTGGCTTGTCATGCTTGACGTAATGTCTGGCTCTGTATAAGGAGTTTCGGAGCTAATGTTCTCCATGGCTAATCGGCCTTTAGCTGCTCCTGTCCTTTTAAATTTTCAGTAGCTGGAGCATCAATATGGATGTTCCCATCTCTAACAGTATAAACACAGTGCAGGCTGCACATCATCATTTCAATTGTCAAAACAGATGAAAGGTTTTCTGATACTCCAATTAAACTAACCTGAAAAAATCATTTTAAAATATGCTCCATAAAATAACCTGAATGTTAAAGCACCAGAACCCTCCAACCGTTTCCTCCGGCTGCATTATTAGCATTTCCTCCCCTCCCTCTGAAGTCCTTATCTGATCTGATTACTTTTAGAATGAATTTGGTTTTGAACATGAAAGCTGAGGAAGGTAAATTGGAAGAATAATGGCTTGGCATTTTGTGTCATTTGGTTGAAATTGCAGGTGTGGGAGTCAGGCCTGCTCCTCTAACTCAAGCTTGGCTATTTCCTCTTTAATTTTCCGAATTTGAAATGGATTGCCGGCTCCAAATTACACCACACTTAAGGGACTTGCAAAGAATGCTTGTGACTTAGAATCCTACATTATTGAATTGATGAAAAATTATGTAGACACACTCACAACCCTACAAGAAAACTACTTCTTGTAAAACAAAAGAATTTGACAAACACTAGGAAGCTGAAGATGATAAAACACATTCTCAGATTCTTTTGTTATTAATCAAGAAGGGATATTGTGTTACTGGTGGCCAAGGTATTGAATGGGAAAGAGCCAGTACAGGACGATATGTAACAGGGAATCATGGTGGCCAAAGAGAGTAATGACCCTGGTCTGGATGACTGTAATAAAGTTCTCTCACTTGAAGCCACGTAGATGAAGGATAATTTCTGAATACCAGGATTGTAATTACCTTCAAGTACCTAAAGAATTTGCATTATGAGCTCAAGGTATTGAATGGGAAAGAGCCAGTACAGGACGATATGTAACAGGGAATCATGGTGGCCAGAGAGAGTAATGACCCTGGTCTGGATGACTGTAATAAAGTTCTCTCACTTGAAGCCATGTAGATGAAGGATAATTTCTGAATACCAGGATTGTAATTACCTTCAAGTACCTAAAGAATTTGCATTATGAGCAGTAGTATTTCCAAGTACAAGGAGCATCTTTAATACTCATCTTTATTTATCACTAATACTTGCTTAAAAGAGATACGTACTTTAATTCCATGGTTTTTACTTTTTTACTCTGGCTTGAGCCCATTTATTTTACCATTAATTTGTACCTGTAAGATTGATATGCTAGGAAATGTTATCTTTTAGATAGTTCAGAAGCAAATATGAGGTTGATAATTTACTAATTTTCAAATTAGTCACTTATTCCTGGATGGCTTCTTTACCTAGCCATGCTCACCCCTGACCCAAAGAAGTACTCATGAAATGAGAAGTGTGTTGTTTAATTTCCAAATATGGCCCAGAGTATGGTCTAAGTGGATGTGCCAAGTACACTTGAAAAGTGTATAATGCTGTTTATGAGTAGAGTGTTTTATGAAGGTCATTATGTCAGTGTTTGATAATGTTTTTCAGGTCTTCTTTACCCTTGCTGATTATTACGAGTAGAATGTGAGATGCATGTTTGTCTCTAATTGTGAACTTGTCTATTTTTCCTTTCAGTTCTGTCAGTTTTTGATTCATATGTTATGAGCTCTGTGTTGTTAGATGCATACACATTTAGGTTTGCTATGTCTTCTTAGCAAATTGACCTTTACTTTTTATTTTTGAATGTGTTCCCCAAAATTCATGTGTTGGAAATTAAATCCCCAAATTTATCTGTTGATGGTATTTGGAGGTGGGGACTTTGGGAGGTAATTAGGGTAAGCTGAGATCATGAGGGTGGGGCCCCCAAAATGGTATTAGTGGCTTCATAAGAAGAGGAAGAGAGACCTGGGCTGGTATGCTTTTTTTCTCTCACCATGTGATGTCTTCCGCCATGTTATGATGTACTAAGAAAGCCTTCACCAGATGTGGCCCCTTGACCTTGAAATTCCCATTCTCCAGTACTGTAAAAATAAATTTCTTTTCTTTATAAACTATGCAGTTTGTGATTTGTGTTATAGCAACATAAAATGGACAAAGATAACCTTTTTATCATTATATAATGTACTTCTTTATCCCTGACAATTTTCCTCATTCCAAAATCTATATTTTATCATATTAATATAGCCAGTGAAGATTTCCTTTGATTAGTGTTTGCATGGTATTATTTTTATACTTCTGTTTTCACTATATCATAATTAAAGTGGGTTTTTGTAGAGCATATATAGTTTAGTCTTATTTCTTTAAAAAATCCTGACAATCTCTGTCTTTTAATTGGTGCATTTAGATCATTTACATTCAGAGTAGTTATTGATAAGTTTATATTTAAGTCCAGCCTTTTATTATTTTTTTGTTTGTTTCCTTTGACTTATTTATTTATTTATTTCTATTCTTCCTTTTTTGTCCTCTTTTGGGTTACCTGAATTTTTTTAGTATTTCATTTTAATTCATACATTAAGCTTTTGACTCTATCTTTTTGTGTTAAGTTTTATTTGTTGCTCTAGGGATTATAATATACACATCTAAATTCTTAATCTACTTATAATTAATATTTTACCACTTCAAGTAAAATGTAGAAGCCTCACAATCATATATGTTCTATTTATTCTCCTTTCTTTATGTTATAATTTTCATGCATATTATATCTGTATCTATTAAACCCTTCCCCTCAGGGTTATAATTTATTTTATTGAGTTACACATATTATAAAGAACATAAGAGGAGAAAAATATATTTATCCAAATACTTACCATTTTTGTTGCTCTTCCTTTATTCCTAAAGTTACAAAGTTTTTCTCTGATATTACTATTTTTCAGCCAATAAACTTCATTTAACAATTCTTTTATAGCAAGTCTGCTAGTGACAAATTCTCTTAGTTTTCTTCATTTGGGAATATTTTTATTTCCCTTCACTTCTGAAGGATACTTTCAGTGGATATAGAATTCTGGATTAATATTTTTTTTGGTCTGGTTGTTTATTTTTTGTTTCTAGCACTTAAAAGATGTTGCTTCCACTGTTTTCTAGCCCCCATAATTTGTAATGAGAAATCTGCAGTTATTTCTATCTTTGTTTTTCTGAATGTAATGTATTATTTTTCTATGGCTACATTGAAGATTTTTTCTTATCTTTCGTTTCCCTCAGTCTGAATATGATGTATCTGACCATAATTTTCTTTTAGTTTATCCTGTTTGGGGTTTATTGGGCTTTTCGAATTTATAAGTTTGTGTTAGCAATTTATCTCATATGATTCAGGGGAAAAAAGTTCTTTGATGCTTGCAAATTTCTAAATTTTTGGTTGTATCAAAATAAAAAATTAAAATAAATTATAAGTTAGCATGCAATATAATTGATATGATTATAGGCAGATAATAGCTGTTGAGCACTAAATATTGCTCTAAAGAGAATTCCACTAAATTGGAGGAGACAGATTTCTAATTTAGTTAAGAGAAGTAACTTGAGTTATGGCAGAAAATTTAGGAAAGCTATACAAGTTGAAAAGATATTGTGGAGTAACAGAATAAATAAGGATGGGGATACTGAATATTTATGTTTTTAGTAACACATAAAAGATATTAGATAAGAACCCAGGTGGAGTTTGACCAAAGGGTACAGCTGAGTCTAAAGTACAAATGTACCACTTCTTATTACTGGTACATGGTAGGGTAAAAAAATTACAATATAAAGGAAAAAGCAAATGAAACAAATAATAGTTATAGGTGGCACCATACATGGCTTAGATATCATACCTTAGAAGAAGATCTAAAGAGGATAGGGATGGAATTGTGCAACTGACAAAGAATGAGATTATATGGGAAGGTTTAAGTAATATATATATATATATATATGGGATAACTGAGGTTGTGTGCATAATAATCTCTAAGTAGTGTAAATGTCTTATATTTTCCATTAACTTCTGTCATTGAGAATATAAATTAACCAACTGAATGTTTGGGATCCATCATAATTCATGTCATGCCTGATGAAATGGTTACAAAGAATAAAACCCTAGAGGAAACAAGCTGGGTAATTCAACAACTGATGCCATTAATTGAGCTCTTGCAATGTCTCAGCCCTAGTTCAGGATCATTTAATTCTTGGTTTTACTTAATTCTTCTAACAACTGAATGAGATATGTATGTATTGTTACTATCCACCTTTTTTTTTTAACGATGAGACTTAGGCATAAAATGTAACTAATTTACCCATCATAGTTCACTTACGAGGAGGTAGAAACAGATAAGAACCTAAATATCTGACTCAAGAACTTATGCTCTTAATCACTGTCACAGTACCTTTACAAGCTACTATGACCTTAACTAATCATGAGGAAAGATAGTTGATAATACATTCGTGATACTGAATTTTAAAAAATGGTACAGATGAAAATATACTTGATGGGGAACTTTAATTACACTAGAATGTTTTAGAAATCTCTATTAAGTAAAAGCCTAACATATTACAAACCTCATACAAGATTGCTGACAAATGGGGAAATCTCTATTAAGTAAAAGCCTAACATATTACAAACCTCATACAAGATTGCTGACAAATGTAATCATATTACAAACCTCATACAAGATTGCTGACAAATGGGACCCATGACATAGAGGTGGAAGAAACTCTTTTCTGAATCCAAATTGGTTGATTAAATGGGAGTATAGAAGTCTTGGTAGAAACAAACCAGTTCAACCTAGAGTTTATAATCTCAAAATGGAAGGCTAGGCATAGACAATTATTACACTAGATTCTAACAAGACAGCCTTCAAAATGTTCAGAGAAAATATTGGAATGTGTTCATAAGTTCTGAAATGGATGTTGGGTCAAGAAAGTAAGACATTTTTTGAGAATTAAATTAACTTGACTATGGAGAGGGAGGGTAAGGGAGGAATTGGTAAAGGCCACAAAAAGTGATTATATTGTATAATGTTGAATATACGAATTATCCCGATTTGAGAATCACATACTGCACACAGGTATTGATATTCAACTCTGTACCCCACAGATATGTAAATCTACTATGTTGCAATCAAAAAAAAGAAAAAAAAATCTATGTTTTTAAGGGGCAAAAAGAAAATAATCACCTTGGGGTGGGGAGAACAAGTCACTCTCTAATTAGTTCTGATATTAAAAGGAACAAAGAATATAAAGAATATTGGAGATTAAAAAGTGGCAAAGACACAGTAGCCATAATAAATGAAAAAAAGATTCCAATGAAGAGAGATTTACAAAAGTTCGAAAAGAGAAGAAGAAATAAAAAAAACCAACCATGTACACAACATAGAAAGACAGGTTTTACCTCTGGGTACTAATGGTATGAATTTAATAATTAAATGAAAGAAGAATTTCCACTTGTTTGGTTAGTTTTGCCTTCTCTGAGAAGGAGTTTGACCTTTGAAAAGAAAAATTGGGAGTTCCAAAGAGGTAAAGAAATTATAACTGGATACTTAAAAATGCCAGACATTGTGATATATGCATTACGTTTCCATTTAATTATTATTCTATTTATACTTAGTGTACTTTTTACAAAGGCCTAAAAGTTGGAAATTATTACCTGCATTTTACAGACGGGGAAATTGAGGATTAGAGGGGCTAAATAACTTGCCCAATACCTCCCAGTTAGTGAGAATCATTTAATCAGTAACGATGACACCAAAGTCATGCACTAAACACTGTGAAAACATTGCATCTACCTTGGTGCTCAAAGTGAATTCAAATTAGAAATTTATATGTAATCATTGATAAATGGGAAAAATGTCAGAGACCTGAAGATGAGAAAATACAGTTTGCTATTTTAAAAGATAAAGAGGGGTAGAAAAAAAGTACATAAACAATCCAGAGAGTTTGTCTTCACTGTTATACAAGTTAAAAAAAATATATTATTATAAAGATGTTAGGTACAGAGTTTAAAGGATCATAGTACATAAACAATCCAGAGAGTTTGTCTTCACTGTTATACAAGTTAAAAAAAATATATTATAAAGATGTTAGGTACAGAGTTTAAAGGATCACCAGGAGCTTGCATGAATTCATGATGAAAATTTATACCAGATAAACCAAATTTCTTTTTTAGATAGACTTATTAGGCTATAAAATTGGAGAACTGATTACAAGTAACATATTCCTCAGCAGCAGGGCAATGGATCAGATCTTTCATTCTATTCCTTGGAGCAAAAGGGAGAAATAGGGAGAGAATATTACCACCATTAAAAGTTTAACTGGTTTGGCAACTGTATCAAAGAGGTATGTGCTGGTTAGTTGATCAATTTCAGCCCTGGAGTGCCATTTCTTAGCATCTGTCATGACTTCTATTTTAAATCTGTTATTGGGGGAAGCGATTGAAACTGGAAAATGTAATAAATATTTTGGATGACTTCGTCAAGACCTAAAATAATAACATTTACCACTTAGAGGGCCTACAGTATGTAATAAGGTAGTGTTCCAGGAGCTGGAGATTGGAGACAATGTGCGAGTACGCCAATTACCCAGCCTCTCAGCAGGATTTCACAGATGGTAGTGGTAATTAAGTTCTCTTTCTTGAAACTCACTGTCTTCTCTTCCAGGATATCACTCTCTCATGGTTCCCCTTCCATCCCATTAATCTCTCTTTCTTGGTCTCCATTGCTATTTCTTCCCAATATTGGAGGGCCTAAATATAATCTTCTTTACTCTCATTCTCTACGAAACTTGCTAACTCCTATAGCTTTATCTACACCTATATCTTTGAGCTTCCAATTTTTTTCTCTCCTTTCTTTCTCTTGAACTCCTAGCATGTGTTTCTACTTCCCGCTTAACAACACCATTTCATTGTCTAATAGGCATTTCAATTTAACATGTCTAAAACAGAACTTTGAATGCCAAGCCTCCATTATTACCAAATCCTCCTTCTGTGGTATTTCCTAATTTACTAAATGGCATCTGTGTTCTTCCGTTAGTTCCGTAAAAGGTGATTCCTAAGTAATTGACATTTTATCTCCTATTAACAGAGGAAAATGAGACTTGGAGAAATGAAGGGTCTTTGTCAAGATCACACAACAGTATCAGGATCAATCCTGGGCTGGTTTGATGCCCATTGTCTCCAGATTTTTCTAGTCCCAAATAAGGTTATATTGAAGTTCTGTGCCTGTGTCAACAAAATAAAAAATTAAAAAAAAAATCTAAATCTATGAATACAGTTTAGGAAAACATGGTTCTGCAGCCGACCTTGGTAAAGGATTTGTTTTAATCTTAATGTCTTTCTGTAGGAGGTAGCTGCTAACATGGGCTACTTTAATCCCGGGCTGTATTACTTGAAAAGTGGTCCCTAGATTGATGAAGTTTCCAGTGCACTGTACTCTGTACTTGTAAAAACAAACTTGCAATATTCTGTTTCATTCTTAAGACAACATGATTAAAAAGAGATGACAAATAAATGCCATTCAATGAGAAGGCACCAGGATGTTAAGGAAATTCAAAGTCACAACTAAAAAAAATTCTTTAAGAAACTGAAAATATTTGGCCTGGAGAGAAGATGGCCTGGGTGACACATTTTTTATCTCTATATTCCAATTCTATTCAATAAAAACTTAATGAAACCCTACTATGTGTCACTTGAGCACTATAATAAGCACCAGAGATACAAAGATTGAAAAGCATGGTCCTTGCCTTTCATTATCAAAGAATAAGTGTAGAAGTTACAGAGGGATAGAAAGATTTGTCCTTTAGATTGAGCTGAAATTTAATGGAATTATTCAAGGATGAAATGAACTAGCCTTTTGCCATCACTAAAGATAGTCAAGCACATGCTGGAAGTCTACCTGGTATAGGGAGAAGGCTATGGAGTTAAATTAACCATCATATATATGACTGAACTGTTTGACTTTTAAGCACGTCTAGCCCTGAGATGCTATGATTCTTTCATCTGTGCTATCTCTGTCTTTTAATGCCATAAATAATTGAGACATACTACAAAAAATTGCATTTACATGGCACATGTAAATCATCCACCTGTGTAGGTAAGACTTGTCATTCCTATTTTATGCTTGCATCACTTAATATGTCTTTCTTCTGTCCTAGAGAACATTAGAGGGAACACAAGCCAAAATAGGTACACCTATGAAAGCTGAGAATAAAAGGGGGATCAAACTTACGAATGTCTGTATGTGTTTATTTTTTGGTTTATTTTTGGTACCCTAACTGCGTCAACTACAACCAAATGAAAACTATATCGTTAAAGGATAAGCATAAAGCACTTAGGAAACATCTTTTTTGAGACTATGCATGTGACAGTTAAGTAGGGACCAGTATAATTTTTCCATTTAACCATGCCACAAAAAGAGTACTTTGGTCAAATTAAAACAATAGCATTCTCTTTCTGATCATGGCCATCATTTCAGCAGCGGGTTAGTCCATTTCTCTCTATGACTTTTACAAGCCGAGACATTTCTGTAAGTTGATTTGATCAGGTGGGAAAAAAGCTTAACAGTGAACTGACAAAGTTTTGAAAACAGTGTGGCAGAATTTGATCAGGTCCTATGGTTTCTTAAGAACAAAGGAAAATGCTGGATTTGAAGTTTTAAGGAAAATGGTAAAGGAAAGAAAAAAAGGGCAAGGAAACTGATTAATTCAATACATTTTGAACTCTTTTGTATATGATCACCCCAATAAGCCATATATGTAGTTTCACACCCTTGTAGCATTATTTCATAAGGCATTTTACAATGACTGCATTACTTTTTAAGTGATCTCTAGGTTGGGGGAAGTGATAGAACTGCAGTATTAGTTGACCACCGGCCAAGTGCAAATATATATACATTACTGAGCAACTTCTATATGTTGCTATGTGCAGTTGTATATAATCCTCAGAGCAATTCTTGGAAGTTAGTATTGCTACTGTAATTTTACACGTGAGAACACATAATCTTAAGTAACACACCAAGCGCAAATATATATACATTACTGAGCAACTTCTATATGTTGCTATGTGCAGTTGTATATAATCCTAAGAGCAATTCTTGGAAGTTAGTATTGCTGCTGTAATTTTACACGTGAGAACACATAATCTTAAGTAACACACCAAGCCTAGTTCTGATTCTAAGTCTGCTGCTCATTCCCCAAAGTCTATGATAGCAAAAGTATTAGTCCATTTTGTGTTGCTAATAACATAATACGTGGAACTGGGTAATTTATAAGAAAATGACGTTTATTTGGCTTACAGTTTCTGAGGCTGGGAAGTCCAAAGTCCATCTGGTGGTGGTTGGTGACAGTGACCCAGGGGTCTCACATTGCAAGATGGTGGAAGGAGAGAGAGCAGAGAGAGCAGAGAGAGAAAGAGAGACTCTCCTCTTCTTTTAAAGCCCTCAGAACCACACCCCTGACCACCATTTTTAATCCATTCACTACCGCATGGTCCTATGATCCAATCACCTCTTCAAGGCTCCACCTTTCAATTACCATAGCAGGATTTCCCACCCCCCCCTTACAGTCACAGTAGGGGCCAAGTTTCTAATACATCAAACTTGGGAACACAATCCAAGCTTCAATGAGTTTGGGGGAACATTATTCAATCCACTATAGCAAGTTATGGCATAGATTAGAGTCAATTTAATTTTGCAACTGATCTGATTATTTGGGCATTTTACTGCTCCTGAGACAGGCAAACTGGGCTGACCATGTTTCTGTAAAGATAATGAAACAAAAATTACAGCCAACAAGTCAAACTGCCTGTCCCTCAAGGGTGTTTAGAGAGCCCATTTAGTCTTATCTCTAGAGTGTTCTAGATTCCAGCCCTCAGACTAACACTATTCCTAAATTGGGGGTGGGGGAGAGGGGTTATTGGCTGGATTGGACTGGAGAGGAAGATACTACAAAGAAACTGAGAGCTCTTTAGGAGAAAATTGGACTTGGATTCAGGCCAATACTGACAGAGAGGGATAGCTACATACCTTCCAGGGCCAGTGCAAAATGAAAATACAGGCCCCTTGTTCAAAATGTAAGAAAGAAGTGCCATTACAAAAAGTAGTAAATATAAAGCTTTTTCCTTTCTTCTGTGGTATTGCAACTTACTATGTTTTTTATTTGCTACTTAATGTTCTGAGTTAAAAAAAAATTTAATGTTAAATTATTAGCATGAATTACACCATTCATCTTTGTATTGTATAATGCCAGGTTTAAATGCAAATACAAGAGCATTTATGCTGTCAAGAGAATCACTGCAATCACACGATTTGTACATGCAGGTGTATTTTGTTCTTACCAGAATAGTGGAAATGCTGCACAAAACTTAGCTGTTTTTATTTCACTTCTTGCTCTTTGCTCACATTCTATCAGTACTTCCTACTTTGCCCTACTGATGAGTAAGGAAGGACCAAAATGAAAAGAATCTATTTTATAAAGGAACTATTATCTTTCCCTTTCCTTTGAAGTCATCATTTTCAGTGTAATTTGTTGGCTAACATAGGGAAGTAACATGAATAAATAAGGATATGATAGGTTTCCTTGGTCATTTGTGTTTCTTAAAATACCATCGTCTTCTTTCTGTGTTCAAAGTAAGTTCTGGTTCTAACAGAAAGTGTGACTGTTAGCACTTCTGCTCACTCAGTTGTAGATTCAACTTCCTTATCTTGTACCTGCTCTGAGTCTCATTGAACTCCCATGCATTGTGGGTCTACTGGAATTTCGTACTTATGAGCCATAATGGATTCGACACTGGTAGTGGGGGTAGCAGGAACAGTAGTGCACATGCTCCTTGTGTGCATCTCTTTGGTTCCTTCACATGCCCCATTATTTCATGGAACTATACTCACAGAAGTTCAAAGATGTAATCTTTAAGAATTTCAAGACAGCACCAACAGAGCAATAGACTGAGCACAGGGCCCCATGTGACTGTGCAGGTTGTACCCTCAAGAAGCTGGCCTTCCCTGTTGACAGATGTAGAAAAGAAGCTGGGATTTCTGGAGTCTGCCCAGAAGGAATAGGCCCTATAAGTCTATCCTAGTGATAACAGCTAAAGACTGGTTAAAATACAAAAACCAACTACCTAAGAACAGAAATGCAAACAATAGCAGGTGGATTGAGGAGGAAAGTTAACTAGTTTGGTAAGTTTGAGGGCCCTCCCTCTACCCCTCCACCGCCAGCTCCTTTATCTCCCAGCTTTAACCCAAGAGCGGGCCAAATCAGGGAACTGTGCAGTGGCATAGGCAGCAAATCTCAGGGGAGCCAGGTATTCTGACCAGAGGATTGGGAAAAGGGGCTTCTTTTCCCAATGAAAACCCTGAGCCTGAGAG
>NW_007735503.1:33138-34418 GCF_000696425.1 Galeopterus variegatus | reverse complement strand
ATCCCTATGTAGGATCCGAACCCGCGGCGGGAGCGCTGCTGCACTCCCAGCGCCGCACTCTACCGAGTGCGCCATGGGCTCGGCCCACAGGTATGTAATTCTAACTCCTTTATATTGGTCTCACCATTTTCTGTAGTGTCTTAAGTACCTAGCAAAGTGCCCAACATATAGTAGACACTTGAAACTAGTTATTGATTTAATTAATGTCTCCATGGCCTGTTAACTACCTTGAGTTTCATATTAGCCTCTGCTTCACGTTTAGATTTCTAAGTTACATGATTTGTATTTGGATAGCAATGAGAGCAAATACATAGTTTACTGTGTGCCTCAGATTCTCCTAAATACTATCCATAAATTTACTCACTTATATAATCCACACAACAGCCTGGAGATATGCACTATTATTATACCTATTTTATAAATAAATTTATAAGGCACAAAGAGGTTACATAAGTTGCCTAATACGTGCCTAGTAATTGGTGGGGCTGGGATTTGAACCCAGACAATATAGCTTAAGAGTCCATGTTCATAACAACTAGGTAAAAAACTGTGGCTTTAGTTCTCTTCACTCCAAATTTCTCACCTGGTAACACAATGTTGTTAGCTTGGCTTGTTTATTGTGACTCTATTTGCACACAATGAAAACCCTGAGCCAAAATATTTCTTTTGAATATTTCTGTGTCTCATATGGTTTGACAACAGTGCTGATAGTAGACATTAATTTCACATGGCTCCAGGATTATGAGCTCTCATCTGCACTCAGTACCAATGATACAATCTCTGGTTTGGTGAAGACTTGGTGAACAGCACTGGGTTTGCTGGGATGGCAGAATGCATCCCAGTAGCAGCCAGTACTTGCCCTGCCAACCTGGAGGGGTGTGTGTGGTTATCCCCTTTAGGACCATATTGAGTGGGACTTACTAACACTTCCTTCTAATGAGCTTATTTATAATTAATAGGGTATATATTTCAACTGGTATTTTAACCATGAATATCAGGTCATCAGATCTTAGTGATACCTTATTGTTTACTTCTCTATATTTCTTATAATCATAATTTGCTTTACTTATCATTACTTAGGTCTTTAGCATTGGTTACAGCTCGTTTTCGAGTATGTTTTCATCTAAAATGATTGGGTGTTGTATTAGTCTATTTCTGCTGCTTCTAGTAGAAATAACTGAAACTGTGTTAAAATAGTATTTATTTTATTTTATATCTGTGAAAAAATAATATTTATTGCTTACAGTTTTGGAGGCTGGGAAGTCCAAAGTCCACGGAAC
>NW_007735503.1:30698-32149 GCF_000696425.1 Galeopterus variegatus | reverse complement strand
CCCTGGCCTTCCGAAACTCATATCCTTTTCACATACAAATACATTCATTTTATCGCTATAGTCCCAAAGTCTTAACTTGTTTCAGCTCAAAAGTCCAAAGTCCCACCTATGAAATCAAAACAAGTTATCTTCTTCCAAGATACAATGGTGGGACAAACATAGGGTACATATTCCCATTCTAAAAGGGAGAAATAGGCTAAAAGAAAGGGGTAACAGGTCCTAAACAAGTCCAAAACAGAGCAGGGCAGGCATTACATCTTAAAGCTGGTAAATCATGTGCCTTGACTCCATGTTTGGCATTCTCTGCACACTGGTGTAGGGGTTGGGTCCCCAAATCCTTGGGTAACTCTGCTCCTATGGCTTTCCTGGTTTCCAGTCATACTTTAGCTATCCCAGGCTGGTGTTACATACTGGTAGCTCTACAGTTCTGGAATCTCCATGGTGGTCCTGCTCTCACAGTGCCACTAGGCATGGCCCTTGTGGGGTTTTGCTGCTGCAACTTTGACCCTGCATTTCTGCTTGGCATTGCTTTAGTGAAGATTCTGTGTGGTGACGCTGCCCTTGTAACAGATCTCTTTCTGGGCCCCCAGGCTTTTCCATACATCCTTTGAAATCTGGATGGCACAGCTCAGGCATTCTGGGAGCCTGCAGACTTAACACTATGTGGACACCACCAAGGCTTCCGGCTTGTAGCTTCTGAAGCTGCAGGTCCAGCCACACCTGGGGCCAATTTAGCTACAGCTAGGACAGCTGAGGCAGTTGGAGCAGCTTGAATGGCAGTGTGGGAAGCAGCTTTCTGAGGTGGCACTGGGCAGCTAGCCTGCAGAGGGCACCTTGGGCCTGTTCCCCCAAACCATTCTGCCTCCGTAGGCCTCTGGGCCTGTAATGGTATGTGATGCCTCAAAGATCTCTGAAATACCTTCAAAGTCTTTTTTCCATTCTCTTGATAATTCCTTTCTTCTGTACTGATCTCCTTAGCAAAGTGTCTCTTGCTTTCCTCTCTTGAAGACACCTTTTGACTCTACATGGCCAGGCTGAAAGTTTTCCAATTTTTCTGCCCTCCGCTTTCTTTTGAATTATAAATTATACCTTTATGTTATGCCTTTTCTGCCATCACTCAGTGTAGGGTGTTGCAAGTATCCATGCAGCTCCTGAATGCTTTGCTGCTTAGAAATTTCTTTGGCCAAATACCCTGGTTCAGCACCTTTAAGTTCCATATTCCATAAAATTTTGGGGCATGAACAAAATGCAGCCAAGTTCCTTGCCAGTTCATAGCAAGGGTGATCTTTGCCCCTGTTTCCAATAAGGGCCTTCCCATTTCTATCTGAGACCTCCTAGAATGGTCTTTATAGTCCTTATTTCTTTCTATCTGCACTCTGGTCACCACCATTTAACCAGTCTCTAAGTCATTCAAAGCTTTCCATGTTTTTTTTTGGTTATTTAAGCTCTTA
>NW_007735503.1:28597-29857 GCF_000696425.1 Galeopterus variegatus | reverse complement strand
TTAACCAGTCTCTAAGTCATTCAAAGCTTTCCATGTTTTTTTTTGGTTATTTAAGCTCTTATCAGCATCTAGGCTTTTTCCAACCTGTTCCTTCAAATTCTTCTAGCCTCTTCCCAATACTCAGTTCCAGAGCCACTTCTACATTTTCAAGTATTTGCTAAAAGCAACACCTCACTTCTCTGGTACCAATTTTCTGTATTAGTCCATTTCTGTTGCTTATAACAGAAATACTTGAAATGGTGTATTTATGAAGAAATATTTATTGCTTACAGCTTTGGAAGCTGGGAAGTCCAAAGCCCAGGTAACACATTTGGTGGGGGGCCATGCTGGTGGTGACAGCAATGCAGGGTCTCACATGGTGGATGGTGGAGCAGCGAGAGAGACTTTCACATGCTCCCCTTTCAAATCTGTCAGAGCCACACCCATGACCATCATTAAACCATCAAATGGATTAATCCATTCATTAGGACATGGTCGTCACAATCTAATCACCTCTTCAAGTTCCCAGCTTTCAATTATTCATAATAGGATTTCCCACCCTCAACAGTTAACAGTGGAGATTAAGCTTCAATGAGTTTTGGGGGACATTCAATCACCTGCAGGTGTTATTAATAATAACTATTAGTAACTATTTATTATTATTTATAATTTATAATTGGGTGTTTTGGGGGGGATCACACATGATTCCTTCTGCAGTGACTGGCTGCACAGCTAAATCTGGAAGTATTCCTCTATATTTATTTTAAAGTTGTCTTGGTAAGTTCAACCAGGAATCTCCATTCTGATGGCATACAATTTCCTTAGCCCCAAACCTATCATTTCTAATGTGTATATTCTCCTTTCAGTCAGAACTCTAATCATCATTTGGAATTAGGGATGAATAGGACTCCTATTCCTCTAAGACTTTCATTTTCATGCCAAGGACTTCTGAGTTCTTAGGAGTTTGTCCTAGGTCTTCTCTGGAAGTGTTAATTTATATATGTTGGCTTGGGTACCAAATACACAATTGAAAGTATTTCAGAAATCTCTTTGTTACATATTAGATTCACACACAGGCATTTAGCAAACCATCCAATTCCTTGAAACTTGTTTTTTTAAAAAAAAAATCACTGTAAATCTTTTTTTACTAGGGCTACTAGCTGTTTTGAGAATTCTTATTTTTCTGAGCATCTAATTGAACACTTGAACACATGCTTGTGGAGACATTCCCTTTTTGCCCTGGACTGGTCAAGGTGCAGCACATGGAAGTCCTGACCCAAC
>NW_007735503.1:26124-27090 GCF_000696425.1 Galeopterus variegatus | reverse complement strand
CTACTGGGAATTTGTCATCCTCTCACACTAGTGTAGAGAGGAAGTCTTCAACAGAGGGACCAGCTAAAGCATGTACCACTCTCATGGTGGCTGTTTGCCTCTGGCAAGAAGACAAACATAACACACCCTCTGCAGGGTATGGGAATTCACTCCTTGGGCTTCCATACCTTTGCATTGTCAAGTGAAATTATTGTTCTTTATGGTTTTTTCTGCTGGCTCCCTTAAAGTACTTCCCCAAAACTGGTTGTATAGTACAACTCTCCTGCATTCCTCCTCCCATAAAAAGCTTTAAAGCAAATTTTCTTCTTCATAATGTCTCTCAGTTCCTTTCTCTCTTGTACAGGGGCAATCTAGAGGGAGACATTTCAGCAAATGACCACAATTATCTTTAGCCTGCTGGTGCATTTCAGCAGGCCTTACATTGTCTTCTATAAGCAGACAGTGCAAAGAACCTGAATAATCTTGGAAATGCATAGATAATTCACAGTCTCCATTTTCCCTTTAACCTTAGGATTTTTTTTCCAACTCATTTCCCACCTTAATGGTTAATAAGAAACAAAAAAGAATTACTTGAATTTTATTTCACTTCCCTTCTCATTCATAATGGTCCATAGGAAGAAAGAGAAGAAAGATATGTGAATGTATTCAAGGAAACTTATTGAGCACCTCCTACATACTAGGTGCGAGGCTAAGTAACAGCTTTATTTATTTTTATTTTTATTTTTTTTTTGTAGTTGGAAAAGAAAGTATTTTAATAATCTTTTCAAATAGTCATGGATATTCTTCTTTGATAATACACTAAAACTTGACAAGTGGTAGTTTCTTAAAGGCCAATTGTAATGTACACTCTGAAACCATTTCAATGAACATTTTGTACTCTGTTGCATTAAAATCCATTGGTCTATTTTGTATTTGACTAGATTTTTTACCCATGTATGATATTGTACTATCATGCCTTTTTTTTTT
>NW_007735503.1:17967-25346 GCF_000696425.1 Galeopterus variegatus | reverse complement strand
GTTTCACTCAATATTATTCTCTCAAGGTCCATCCATGTTGTTGCAAATGGCAGTATTTCATTCGTTTTTATAGCTGAGTAATATTCCATTGTGTATATATACCACATTTTCCGTATCCACTCATCTGATGATGGACATTTGGGCTGATTCCAACTCTTGGCTATTGTAAGTAACAGCTTTATAGAGATGAAAGAACACTCTGTTTTTCAGGAGTTCATGGCCGAGTGGGGAATGGGGACTTAACTACATTATAATACAACATGAATATCTAGGAAGGAGTCTTTTAAGTGTTGTGAAGACATATGAGGAACACTTTAAACTATTTGGGGGAGAAGAGGGTTAGGGAAAGCTTCCAAGAGAGGTGATGATGCCTGCACTGAGTCATTTAAGGATGAGAAGAAATGCTGAGTCACTGAAGGGTTAAAAGGAATTTACCAGACATAAATCGACAGCACTGACAGGGGCATGGAGGCAAGAGAGACTGAAGACTATGCTGGGGATTCCGGGAAATTTGGCATGACTAGAGAATGGGGAATGTGAAGATGCTGAAATGGAGTGAGGGTGGGAAGGGGGATTGGGGCTGGATTGTGGGGGGCTCACACGCCTTCCTAAGAAATCTGAGCTGTGACTAAACGTGCTGGAAAGGCACCGATGGAAGTTAAGCAGAAGGCCATCATCATGTTATTCATGTGTTTGAATATCATTTTGGCTCCAATGTGGCTGATGGTTTAGAATGAGGCAACGCTAGAAGACAGGAAAATGATTATTAAATTAACATAGAGAGGAGTTGTAAGAGCCTGAGCTAAGGCAGTAGCAATAACCATCAAAAGAAAACACCTGAGAGAGATTAAGGGGGTAAATTGGCAGGATTTAGTTCCATTCTGCTTGTGTGAGGGTGACAGAAATGGGGAAATAGAGAATAATGATAAATAGAGATTTATCTTTTTCTGTTTAAGTAACCAGATGGACTTTGTAATAATAAAGAAATTGTAATTTTAACCAATACTGACATTTATTGAGCACTTTCTATATGATAATAATTTAAGTATGTTATTTCACTTTATCTTTAATACGTTGCAGTACATAGCATGAAGCACATTTTACAAATAGGAAGATGAAGGCATGAGAAAGGCAAGAATCTTTCCCCGGCTCACAAAGTAAGTGGCCAAACTGGGATTTGAATCTGGCATGCACACCTCTAGAACTTTGGTGTTGAACCATTGTCCTCTTTTGTCCACAGGAGATGGATTCAGTTCAGAGGAGAGATGGTGAGTTCTGTTTTGAATATGCAGGTAGATTTCCAGCAGGCAATTGTGATATGGATTTGAATGAAGGTCAAATGAATGATCTGATTGGGAGACAGATATCTAGGGAAGGAATTAAGTAGACAACCAGGGGTCCAGGGAATTATCCAAAATGTGTTCTGCCATGCTCCTGAGTTAAGTTTCTTATCTTTTATAACGTACAAAGGAAGGGAGACATGGTCACCTTCAGCAGGGCCAGGCCGACCTCCACACAGCCTGTCTCTCTGCCTAGCCCATCTCAACACCATGCCTCTGTGGCAGGAGTGGGTTAAGTTTGCTCTACTTTCTCTTTTCCTTATGATAATTCTTATCATGAGAACACATTAATCTTGTGCTATTTTCTGTTTTCATTACAATCTTTGTCACACAAGTGGAGCATCAGAATGTTAATGCCTCATATCTTCTATGAAGGATAGTAGAATTCTCCACTGCTTTGACCTTTCCAATGTTCTGCATTTCGATTGGGTCTGGAAGTTGATGATTAATGATAATTACAATAATTATACCAAGGGACTCGAAATATAAATTACCAAATGTTCAAAGGAAGCCACTTGAAACCTTTAATAGAATCTTGAACAATCTCTGTCCAAATGTTCCCACTTCCTCCTCCCGCACCTCCATCAGACGTCCCTTGGTGAGTAGGTTAGGAGACATTCAGCCTAGGTTGCAGCCAGTAGAATAAAAGAGCTGTGATTTGTGAGCCATGTTTTAGTTATATGAAGGGGGGAAAAAGAAATCAATTTTTAAATCAATAGAATGGTCCTTTGCCCAAACAGCTTTGCTTAACAAAGAGTGAGCATTCCATAAAACAAGACTTCGCTTTCGATTCAGATCATTAACTACGATTCCCATTAGGCGGGAGGTGCCACGGGGAAAGGGGATATTTACTTGTCTCCTCTGCTCTGGTTTCTTGGCTTTAATTTTAGGGAGGTGTGTGTAGCTTTCCTGTGTGAAAGGGTTAGTACTCTATGCAGCCTCTGCACCTCTGTCCACAGAGGCCTCCCAAACTGAGCACCGATACTAGTGCCAGCATATTCTATGTGAGACTTTGCAAAGGGCAAGATGCAGATGGCCTGAGTGTTGGTTTTTTTGTTTGTTTTTTTTTAAATAGGAAGTAATAAGAGGCACTGAAATGAGAGTTTCATATTCCGATCCCTGGTTATCTTCTTCTTGCTGCAGTAAATTCCACCTTATGTTGTGATACCAGTGCAGTGTATAGGGTATTCCAATCTCTATCCAGAAGGTAAGAGAAGTTGTCATGATGCCAAGCATCCAAAGGGAAGAATTTTTGATAAAAGACATCTGTGGGTGGATTGTCATAGAGCATGTTTTTATATTTTTGTATGATCATAGAATAGAAAGACCTCTTCTTGCTGCAATTTTAACACACTGGCATGCAGGCATCGTGTCTACTTTTGACTGTGTCAGTTTGTGTTATGGTATACACTAATTCTAATTAGCATTAGTCAGACCCTAACATCTGGAAGTCTACATATTGAGAATGTAGTGAGGGAGAAGAAGAATGCCTTGGGGTCATGGGAAGTTCTCATGGTGTTGTTCTCCAGACATATATTCAACACTTAGAATTTTCATTGAGGCTGGGGTTGACTAAAACTGAGTGCCACATGTGAGAGGTTTTCAACAGGCAAAATGCAGACTGCCTAAGTTTTATTTTTTAATCAGAAGTAGTAAGAGGTATGCAGCCAAGGGCTGGGTCTTTTGGCCTAGACAGCAGGCTCTTTTTCTTTCAGATAGCACCATCGGTATTCTCAGAAGCACATCTCTATGGTGGCTCTGACGAGTCTCAAGTTCAGGTAGGTTGACCCCTAGTTCAGGGTCTTCTGATGGTGGTGGCACTTGGCAATGCGTTTCCTTTTCTCAAAAGATCCCCTTGGATCCAGGAAGTCTGGAGCACACCCTACTGTACAAGTCATACCAAACTTTTAAGAGTATTTTATTTTCATGAAGAACTTGGTGCTGAGTGTGTGTGTGTGTTGCAGGGATGCATATTTTTACTTAAAATTTCCCCCTTTGAGAGGTGTCACACTTCTTTTTGGCCTACATTCCATTCCAGAGAATATTAGTATGGGATAGGAGGTTTAGTCCATGATGTTCAATGGAGCCTGACTGTTGGAGGTAAGCTTCATCATCATTGTTACCACCTGTCCTGTACTTTGCTTTGGTAGCAGAAACAGAACTTTGAAAGGATAAACTTGAACTTAGCTTGAATGCCTGTTCCGTTAATTAATTAATCCAGATGCATTTGGTAAGTTCCTCTCTTAAGTGAGGTTATGCTTGTTTTTTGAGTTTTTTATTCTGCAGAGATATTCAGAGCTTGTAAACAAGAGCTCAAGAAAATTTAAACTGTGACAGTTGATCTTGTAACCTGGGAAGTTTCTACTATATTAAATTGCATTCTGATTATTTGGAAAGCACAACGCTTTTGATCAGCTATTGAGGTCACGCTTGTGGGGTCAAGTATCTCATTACACTTGTATTTTCTTCCAAATGGATTTGTACCTTTATTTTATTCTACTGCTTGTTTTTCTGGCCTATTACTGCAGCCTATTATTGCAGTCTTAAAAATAACTCCTATTCCCACTTCCAGAAGTTAAAAGAAACATTTCTAAAAAAAAGATGAGTGTATCTAATAAAAAGTTAATATACTGGTTCCTCTGTTACATGAATGTGTGTGTGTTTTGCTAGAGAAAAGAAGAGTTAGTTAATACATATTTGTAACCAAAGAACTCAGAGTGATTGAAGGCAGATTATTTTTTAAATTTTTTGGCAGCTGCCTGGTGTGGGGATATGAACCCTTAATCTTGGTGTTAACAACACTGTGCTAACCAACTGAGCTAACCAGCCAGCCCCAAAGACAGATTGTTGTATTGTCTTAGCAGAGTAAAGAGACAGAGAGTTCAAATTCAAAAGAAATAAAAGTATCAGTACCAGGGGAATATATGGCAACACTAGGCAATATGCAAGGAGCCAGTGCAAATGTTTCAAGCCAATTGCTGTTCGGGGGCTGCCGAATGGGTTTGGAAAGCTACCCAACTTACAAGGTTCTATAACTGCCTCACTTAGCCTTGATTTTATAAATAGTCACTGTTGTTCCAACCTCTGTCTCCACTCCTGCTGGTAATTTATATTTGTCAAGTGGGAAGTACATTAATTTAGACTCCCTGAATACCCACTGGTCTCTAGATGGACTAGAACTGAAATTAAAATCATTAAGTAATTCACCCCACAAATATTTATTGAACCTATTAGGGTTTGTGCTGGATGTTAAAAGACTCCTTTACAACTTTAAGGTTCGCTATGAGAGAAAACACCAAGAATTGAGAAAAAGAATAAAAAGTCCCCAGTTGGAGTGAGCCCTGGAGAACTCATTTATCCCTTCTTTTGTGACTGTTACTGTTCCCAACACTAATCTGCTGGGGCATCTGGATTCCCACCTTGTGCATGAGACTAGCTTTTTCTGGTTTGTCTTTCCTTTGATTGTCTACCTGTTGCTCCTGAATTCATTCCTCTCACTTCAGTTACTGCATGTTTCCATTTAGACCCATTAGATTTCCTGACTCTATACTCCAACCACCTCAGCTTCAAACCTCACCATCTCTTCATGTTAACATGTGGAAGCATGACCTGGGATTCGGTGGGAGTATACAACCAAGTCCCTGATCTCAAGGAGCTTTAGACTGGGTTCTCTCCTCCTGTAACAGAATAGGCTAATATTCTTAAATGAAGGAGAAACAGTGTGGTCTAGATGTCTTTGACTCATTCTGAGGTCACATCAGTTTGGATATGACTGAAAGATTCAGTGGCTCCTTTTGCCACGGGCCATCTACACATCTTAAAGTCAGTGCTGATAGTGCTCAGGCTTGACCATGTCCATTGCTGGGCATAAACTAAGTTAAATGGGGCAAGTGGATGAACTAGTTTCCAATATAGGCTCTCTTCAACCCTGCTTTTACTATTTATTGACCATATCCTGCAGGGTATGATAATCACTTGCTCATTGACTGGTGCAGAGTTGGAAGCTATTATATTCAATGAAGGTGCTGTGGATTGATTGAATTGTGTCCCCCCAAATTTCATACATTAGAAGCTTAATCCTCACTGTAACTGTTGAGGGTGGGAAATCCTATTATGGTAATTGAAAGGTAGGGCCTTAAAGAAGTGCAGAGTTGGAAGCTATTATAATCAATGAAGGTGCTGTGGATTGATTGAATTGTGTCCCCCCAAATTTCATACATTAGAAGCTTAATCTTCACTGTAACTGTTGAGGGTGGGAAATCCTATTATGGTAATTGAAAGGTAGGGCCTTAAAGAGGTGATTAGATTGTAGGACCATGCTGTAATGAGTGGATTAAAAATAATGGTCATGGGCATGGTTTGGAGGGCTTTGAAAGGAGAGTGAATGAGGAGGTTAGTCCCTCACTGCTCTCTCTGCTTCCACCATCTTCCAATGTGTGACCTCTGGGTCACTGTCAGCACCATCAGATGGACTTTGGATTTCACAGCCTCAGAAACTGTAAGCAATAAATTTCATTTTCTTCACCAATCACCCAGTTCCAGGTATTTTGTTATAAGCAACAGAAATGGACTGAAACGTAAGGTCATGGGGATTCTATTTGTGTGCATGGCAGCAGCCTCAGGATGATACATTAACACCATGAAAAAGTTAATTCAGCCATCCATATGGTCCCATTTGAAACTGAGATCAGCTGATTCATTGTGTTTCCTGGTCTTTTCTTTCATGATACACTAGGGTATCAACCCTTTTTTAAATGACCATTGTATATCAGTGCCAGTGTCATATTTGTATATATGTGATCTGCACAATTACCAGTTTTGTAACCTTTAAAATGCAGTAGTTATGTCATGTGTGCATTTTGAGTCAGAGAAGTAGTTTGTAGACCCTATAAATAAGCATAAAATAATCACCATCACTAGTGAATTCCCCGGACAAATCACTCAATTCAGTGAACACCTTCCAGGATCCGAGGTTCTTTCTTGCTGCCCTCCATAGTTTGTAAATGTAACATGGACCTTCCAGACATATTTTTTTCTCATTTACAGGGTTCCTAATAGCTTACGTCTTCAATGGCATTCTTTAGGAACAACATTCACTTTGCGATTCCTACAAAGGCCAAAAACTTAAAACATTGAACAAACTGAAAAGTTAAAGCAAAAGCCCCTCATACTCTTGGTCATTAATCACTGGCTGGGTGTGAGTGTCAGAACTCTGCACCGCTCTGATTTCATCCTACGCCCTTTGGGCAGAAACCTCGCCTTATTTGTGTCTTCTGGAGCACCCGGTACACTGCCGGTGCTCCATAAATAATTAATCTCACCAATAATAATGGGAAGCAGAGGCTTCCAAGAGGCTTCCTTTCCCCTGTACTGTGAAACTGGTGTTATGGTATTTTGACTATCAAAACAATGATTAAGCAGCTTTGGCACACTTTATGTTTGGGCTAAATGTGATTTTGCTAATGCACCATCTCATTCCTCCCTCCCCCAACACTCGTATTTTAATGATTTCTAATTAATATTGTAATATTTCTTGAATAATTCATGTTTTTAAACAAGAAAGGCTGGCATAAATTTATGTCAATCTGTTTGTATACTGCAGTGCTGTGCATAACAAACAAACACAGTCTGCCTCCCTTGGAGACGGGGAAGGGGCAGCAGGGAAGAGAAGCATCAGGGTACCGTGCTGGGACTTGCCTTCCTCTCCAGGAGAGAAAGGCCCCACGTTGCCTTCTGAGGTTCCCAGGCAGGCTCCTTTGTCTCTGCCATCACTCCTTATCATTGCATCTTCACTCCTGGACAGGTGCAGTTGTCCTCAGGCTGCTCTCCTTTGCCCTGAACCCTGCTCTCCTCCCTTCCAGACTCCACCTCCACTCACCACCAGCCCCTTCACAAACTCCTCTTTCAGCTTCTCCAGGCAGTGCTTAGGGATAGGGGCAAACTATAATCTGATAAACTAGTCAGGGCTAAGTGGATAACAACTGGGGGTGGGTTTATTCATTTAGTTAACAAATATTTAATGAATACCTGCTGTTTGCC
>NW_007735503.1:14504-17684 GCF_000696425.1 Galeopterus variegatus | reverse complement strand
GGCTAAGTGGATAACAACTGGGGGTGGGTTTATTCATTTAGTTAACAAATATTTAATGAATACCTGCTGTTTGCCTGAAACAGTGCAAAGCCTGAGGGCACAAGGATGGATTAGTTATTGGGGAATCTTGGTCAAGTAACACAATTGTTCTTTCACAAGGCCTCCTGAAGAATCCATGTGGGGTTCTCTGGCAGCCTCCAGGGAGATTTCTTGGAAGGAAGGAAGATTTTTTGAGCCTCCTGAATAGCTGCTGATTCTGCATTCACACAGTTTGGGCCACAGTCATGATATGGTGGAAAGCCATGGGTTGGTTTGAAATATTTTTGTTTTTATTTTTTTCAGGAAAAACAACTTAGGGACTAGAAGAAAGGTTTCAAAACAAAAGCTTGGGCCAATCTTGATCCTCTTCCTAACTCCATGTGGTGGTAATCTCTTTTGTTCAGGTCTACATGAAATTAAACATAAAATTCTAAAAAGTTCTATTAAATGAAACATGAAATTACTCAGACCCAGAAGCAGGAACTCTTTTTCATATAGGACTCTCTCTCCTTCTCTCAGCTGTAAGAAGCTTGCTGCTTTAGAGATGCTGTTTCCATGTGATATCTGCTATCAAGTGACTTCCAATTCCAGCCCCCTGCCCCTTTTGGTGGGCTGGAGAAAAGACTTTAATATCTATCATTTCTGTCTGCATTAAGGTGCTACTAATGCCGTGTTGACCCTGCTGCTGGGGCTGTTAATGTGTGTCACTGTTAATTAGCAGCCAATGGAATACCCAAGCTAGCGGCATTGTTCACTGAGATGGATGTGGTTGTTTTGATTGCATTGCTGCTGCCAGGCCAGCTATCATTTGTACTAATGATTTCCAAGTAGGTAGCAAAAGGGTAGGAGGGAAATGACTTAATTTGATTTTTCCCTCTACTATCTCTAAGAGCAATTTCAGTTGTGAAAACACTCTGAAGAGGCGACGGCTCCTGAATTCATTGTGGTCTTTGGAAAGATGGATTGTTATTAATTGAATGTATCCAGACAGGGAGTGTTGGTGATTACGTATACAGTATAATCTCCCCAGAATGGAGATAACATACCTGCCCTCTGATGTTCTGCAAATGGCCTCTGTGGACACAATCATCCTGCAGACAAGAAGGGTCTCCTATGGCTGTTGCTGGTCCCAATGTCACTGAAAAAAGGAAAGTGGAGTTGGAAGTAAATAGAAAGCCTTGGGAAGGTGCGGCTGACAGGAAGAGGAGCAACTTAGCTTGTCTGTGCCCAACGGGCATAGGAAGGCAGGATGGAATGAAGAGATCGATGACGAGGCTTCACGAGAGAAGTTGAGCCTCTTAATAATTTTGAAAGTTTTCAGAATGCACAATTTCCTTTTGGTTTGCGCCCATGTCGCCTTGGCACTTGGGAATAATGTTGCTGCATCCCATAATACGACTGCCACATTTCTCACCTCTTAGGGCCAGGAATAAGAATGGACATCTGCCTAGAACTGGAACTGGAACCAGAAATTCATGTCTCTAAGCTCAGTTATACTTCAACACTAATGGGCAATTTTTCTACACGTTGCTATCCATACATTTCCTGTCCTCAGCCAGTACATTCAGGGACTCTGCCAAACTTCTCTCAGTCCTCAAACTCTGTCCCATCACCACCTCACTCGCTTCCAGGACTTAACTGTCTGGGAAGGATGCTCTCAGGTTCTGCACAGCTGTTTGGAAACATTTCAGTTTGTGCCCATCTTCCACCTGTTCAAGGATGCTATCACCTGTGTTTGGAATCCTCTCTCACCTCCTTTGGGCTGGGCTCCTTTTGTCACTTCTCCCTCTCCTGGGTCTCCAACCTCACCAGCTTCACTGACCTGTAGCTCTCAAGTCTCTCCCATTAGAAAAGAAAAACATTAATTTTTATCTCACATTTTCCTTTAGTTAAAAACCTGTATTTCCCGTTCCCTTCATAGGATCTTCTCTTGAAATAATTATCTATAGTAAACATCTCCACTTCTCACTTTACATTCCTTCCTGGAACAATTGGAGGTAGGCTTTTAGCCTCTGTCTCAGTTGCTCTACTAAACCACCCAGGAAAGGCCACAGACAACCTCCTTGTGGCCAGACTAGTTGGTGATGTACTGTCCTCACCTTACATGACTTCGCTGCAGAACTTGACCCAGTTTGCCACTCTGTCTCATGAGATTCTTTCCATGACAACTCTCGGGTCATTCTCTTACACTTCTGAAAGCTTGTTCTCAATCTTCCTTTTGAGGTGTTTATCTTAGATGTTGGAGTCCTTGAGGGCTCTCTCATTTTTTTTTTTTTTAACCCATGTGGACTTTCAGGGAAATCTTTTCAAGGTTTTCGGTCTCACATACAAGCTGACATGTCCTCTCTCCCCACTCCCTCTTTTAAAATCATCGACTCAGTATCTGTAAGCATTTTATCTAAAAGCATGAGACCCCAATTCCATCAGGACCTCAGATCTTCTCTAAGTATATTAAAAATCCAAACAATCATCTTTTTCTCAGAGCTTAAAATCTGATCTCCCTTTTATATTTCCAGCCCAGTGATTGGCCACCACCTACACTTCGCCCACACTAGAAACCTGGCCCTATCTCATCTCTGCACCTCATTCAATCACACCCAGCATGTAACTAAGTCCTCTGGACTCTGTAGTTCTTTGTCACCCTTACTGTCACAGTTCTAATTTGCATCTGCTTTACCATAAAATACTTTTTCCAACTTGCATATCAAATTCCCAAATTCTTTCCATTTTATCACATAAATAGCTTTTTGTTCCTTTCCATCTTCCCAACTTCGTTGTCCTGATCCTTCCTTTACCACTTCAGGCTCCACTAAGCTACTTGCAGTTCCTGGACTGTGCTCTGCCATGCATTATTCTATGCTTTTGAACTGTCCCTTTCCTGGCTAGTCCCTAGTCTTCCATCTCACAGCCAAAAGTTAGCTCACCTACCAAGCATTCCATGACCCACAGAGAAGAATGAAGTCTCTTTCTGCATTTTGTTTTTCTCAAACTCCGGGGTTGCTGTTTTTTGTTTAGTTTTACACATATTTCTATCAATTGGACTCTAAGTATCTTCAAGGAATGAATCTTTTTTTGTTTTCTCCTTTTTGTCTTTTTTCGTGACCGGCAACGGATCGCAACCCTCGGTGTTGTGCCCGCACC